>NW_027361917.1:40867500-41075000 GCF_039654945.1 Dendrobates tinctorius
TTAGTCTGTTTCAGTTGGCTCCACCATCATGGGGAAGACTGCTGACTTGACAAATGTCCAGAAGGCAGTCATTGATACCCTCCTTGTGGAATGTAAGCAACAAAAGTTCATTACTAAAGAAGCTGGCTGTTCACAGAGTGAAGTATCCAAACATATTAATGGAAATTTGAGTGGAAGGAAAAAGTGTGGTAGCTAGAGAGAAGCGACTTTGCCTTTTTTAGGGTCGAGTCGGGTTACATGAAACCCAACTTTCTCAAAAGTCGATTTGAACGAAATCGGCCGACTATCGGGAAAAGTCGAAGGTCCGACTGAAACACGAAACCCAATGCATGTCAATGGGGAAACAAAGTCGGCAGGGAGTGGAGGACAGTAAACACACCTACATGCCGGACCGCTTTTTTAAAGTGCGCGAAACCTCTCCCTCTCTCCCGACCGACGCTGCGCATGTCATCTCGTTGCCCACAGTGTACATCCTTGCTCAGTGGCTGAAAAAAGTCACGTGCAAGCATTCTGGGAAATCCAACTCTGGAGCTCGTTTTGCCGACCGCATGGCCCGCGTCACGCTGTGGTCGGGTTTCGGTCGGCGAAACCTGACTTTGCCATAAGTCGGCGACTTATGAATCTGGCCGATCTGTTTCGCTCAACTCTAGTGGTAGCAAAAGGTGCACAAGCAACCGGTATAACCGAAGCCTTGAAAGGATTTTTAAGAAAAGGTCATTCAAAAATTTTGTGGAGATTCACAAGGAGTGGACTGCTGCTGGAGTCATTGCTTCAAGAGCCACCACACACAGACGTATCCAGGACATGGGCTACAAGTGTCACATTCCTTGTGTCAATCCACTCATGACCAATAGATAACACCAGAAGCGTCTTACCTGGGCAAAGGAGAAAAAGAACTGGACTGTTGCTCAGTGGTCCAAGGTGCTGTTTTCAGGTAAGTGAATTTTGCATTTCATTTGGAAATCGAGGTCCAGAGTTTGGAGGAAGAGTGGAGAGGCCACAATCCAAGCTGCTTGAGGTCTAGTGGGACGATTCCACAATCAGTGATGGCTTGGGGAGCCATGTCATCTGCTGGTATAGGTCCACTGTGTTTTATCAAGACCAAAGTCAGCGCAGCTATCTACCAGGAAAGTTTAGAGCACTTCATGCTTCCCTCTGCAGACAAGCTTTTTGGAGATGGAAATTTCATTCTCCAGCAGGACTTGGCTTCACACTGCCAAAAGTACCAATACCTGGTTTAAAAACGATAATATCACTGTGTTTGATTGGCCAGCAAACTCGCCAGACCTTAACCCCATACAGAATCTGTGGGGTATTGCCAAGAGGAAGATAAGACACCAGACCCAACAATGCAGATGAGCTGAAGGCTGCTATCAAAGCAACCTGGGCTTCCATAACACCTCAGCAGTGCCACAGGCTGATCGCCTCCATGCCACGCCGCATTGATGCAGTAATTTATGCAAAAGGAGCCCCGGCCAAGTATTGAGTGCATTTACAGAACATACATTTCAGTAGGCCAACATTTCAGATTTTAAAATAATTTTTCAAGCTGGTGTTATAAAGTATTGTAATTTACTGAGATAATGACTTTTGGGTTTTCATTGGCTGTAAGCCATAATCATCAACATTAACAGAAATAAACACTTGAAATAGACAACTCTATTGTAATGACTATATAATATATGAGTTTTGTATTAAAGAACTGAAATAACTTATTGATGATCTTCTAATTTAGTGAGAAGCACCTGTATCTAAGAGATTAAATTTAAGCAGCATAAAATCATTAAAACACTATCCCCTTTTATAATTTCAATATCAAAGCATTTCTCAACTCCATTATGAAAGCACATTTAGAACGCTTCTAAACAACTTATACTCTGTGTCTTCACAGAAACGCCTCTTATAACAAGTTCTCACTTGTACCACAGAGAGAGAAGCTAGCTTCTAAAACAGTTTACCCATGTCCTAGATCTGGTCACATCACTGTATGTCGATGAGAGTAATATTTTAATTACAAAATAAAAAAAATATTGCAGAGCATTATTAATGTCAATTACTGGAAAATTCGTCCAGTTATCTGATCTCAGAAGTTCTAGTCAGCAGGTTATGGTGGGAATATCAATGGCAGATTGTTAACAGCTCTCAGAATTTCCAAGAGTGGTTTCTGATAATTTGTTTGATATGTTTTATCAAACTTAATCAAAACATACGCAATCTATTTTTTTGCTCTATTTTGCCCCCAATCATACAACTACACAACAAAAAACTGCAGTTGTAGCTTTTTAAATCATTGATTACAAAGTGCACAAACAAAAAAGTGTACAAGGATGACTTCAATTGCAATTTCTCTCCGAAGGCCGGGGTCAGCCTTGAGAGAAACTCGCACGAGTCTCGCACGTCAACACCCAGCACTGCCGCCAGCACTCGGGACCAGAGAGTTCAGCTGAGCAGAAATACATGCAGCTGAACGCTCCTATCCGATTGCCAGAGGCAGTGCTGGGTATTGATGTGCAAGACTCATGAGAGTTTCTCGCAAGTCTGACCCCAGCCTAAAGGAGAGGGACCCTCAACCTATACACCAACTGTCTGATTCAAAAGACCCTTCAAGTGTCAGGAATTGCTGAAGACTAAGAGAGCTCTTCTTGATCTTGGATTTTACTTTAGTGTCCACCAGGAGCCAAAGTCAAGGTTTAGCTTACCCAGAAATGGGAGCTGGGGCAAGTAAAGAAATTGATGGTCACGTGAACATTCCTAGACCACCAGGTGGGGATATCCCATACTGGCACTTTATCCTGAAAAATTAGGGGTACTTCACACATAGCGAGATCTTTAGCGAGATCGCTGAAATGTCACAGGTTTTGTGACGCAACAGCGACCTCGCCAGCGATCTCGCTACGTGTGACACAGCGGCGACCAGCCCCCCACTGCGAAATCGCTGATCGTGCTCGAATGTCCTAGGCCATTTTTTGATCGTTGGTGTCCCACTGGCCAGCATGCATCGCTGTGTTTGACGCCATAACAACAACGAGTGACATCGCTGGCAACGCTGAAGCACGCCTATCGAGATCTGAGTCGTCAGAATAGCTGCTGTGTGACAAGGTCCCAACGACTGCCGAGGTCATTATACGGATCGCCGTATGGTTGCTGCGTCGTTGAGTAGATCTGCCTGTTTGAAAGCTTACTAGCGACCATGTAGCAATGTACCAGCAATCCTTACCAGGTCGTTTCATTGTCGGGATCACTGGAGCGTCGCTATGTGTAACGGGACCCTACATGTCAGTCCTGCAAACTGAATAATAATAAGGATTGGACAATCAGGTCCCACAACTGTCCAAGACGGATACTCGGTATTGTAGTTTTGCTAATTTTGTTTGCGGACAAATCATTGGTGTAAGTTATCCAGTCACATAAGAGGATGTGAAATAAGGGGGCCAATTTCCATTTACAAAGCAGCACATAAGGGCGGAATAAGGATGAACTTTTGGACCATCAAGGTTCCACATACTGCTCTTGCACAGTGACCTTCTTCTGTCTCTGTTAGTCCCTGAGGCTATGTGCACACGTGTGGAATTCCATTCCGCGGGAAATATGCGAGAAATCCGCATTTTAAATTCCCCCGATTTTCCCGTGGAAAAACTAGCGATTTGCAAGTGTAATTAGCTTGCAGATTGCTAGTGTTTTCCAAGCGATCTATAGCATCGCTTGGAAAATTGATTGACAGGTTGGTCACACTCGTCAAACATAGTGTTTGACGAGTGTGACCAACTTTTTACTATGAGGCTGCCTGTGCAGCATCAGTAGTAAAAAGATATAATGTTAAAAATAAAAAAATCGTGTTTTTCCTCACCTTCCGATGTCCCGCGCAGCGTTCCCGATCATCGCAATGCTCCCGGCAACTCCCGTTCCCAGGGATACCTTGCGACAATGACCTTTGATGTCGCGGTCTCGCGAGACCGCAACGTCATCAAAGGTCATTGTCGCAAAGAATCCCTGGGAACAGGAGTTGGCAGGAGCATTGCTAAGGCCTGGTGACGCTGCGAGGGACGCCAGAAGGTGAGAATAACATGATTTTTTATTTTAATTTTTTTTTTTAACAGGGATATGGTACCCAGGGTCTGGAGGACAGACCATCCGCAAATGTTCCGCTTACTTTTCGCATGGTGGGCATAGCCACATGCAAAGTAAGCTGAACAATGCAATCCTGTGTGCGGATTTTCCCGCGATTCCGCAAAAAGAATGAACATGCTGCTTATTTTTCCACAATGCAATTCCGCCGCGGAAAAATACGCAGCATTAGCACAGCATGTGCGGAATGCCATAGGATTGCATGAGATGCTTTTTTTTTTTTGCGGTTTCCCGGCAAAATCGCCGCAAAAAAAAAACCGCTACGTGTGAACTCAGCCTGAATGAGGAGAGTTAGTGAGTGTCTGCCAAGGAAATGCAGTGTAAGAAGATTAATCTAATCCGCAAATAACTTTAACAGTAAAGTTTTACAATACCTAACCAAACAAAGCATTTTTATTTAAATCAGGATCTATCAAAAAGACACAAACTACAGCTGAAAAAATACAAAAGACTAGTGAAATAACTTAATTTAGCTAATTAGTGTAGAAATCTGAAGACATCAAAAATATACCTAACACTCATTGTGGGAATTTCCCTGAAGAGAACCAGTCAGAATGCTCATGTTAGAGGGGTTGTCCACTACTGGACAACCCTAGATTAAAGAAGCACTCCCATCAATATTGTTATCCCCTTAATATATTGTAGTCATATTATATAGCACTGTGTACTTACAATTGCTCATTTTGCCTTTCTACCCAGCTAATTCTCCACTCTTCTCTGTTCTATGTAAAAACATGAAGTCTCTTTTTCCTATATGAATCATTCCCCTCCTCAACTCCTGTCCAGCTGCTCCTTCCCCCCAGCCAGGGACTTTTGCATTGACTCATGACATATGCAAGGAAAATTGACCTCCTTTTTCTACAGAGCTTAGAAGGATTCAGCTAATCAGTTTTTAATCATGGGATGTCATTGACCTAATGGAAAACAGAAGAATATATACCGTATATGATGACTGCAATATATTAATAGGATAAAACCTTTGATGGGAGGGCTTTTTTGAATCAATTCAAAACTCTGTATAAAATGAGAATAGTGGATACTCTCCTTCTGTAGCAGTAGAAGTACCATTGCAGGGATGACAGCGCCAATGTTCCCGGAGAGAAATGTGACAAGTCCCAGCCAATAAGTGACCACCTGTCAACTGCAGCCTTTACTATTACATCTGTGTGGACATCCGCCCTAAAGGATTATTGATAAGTCGACGAACAGTCTCTCCTTGACTGCAGTCTTTCCATGACATAAAAAGACACTCTCTAGAGACAGCGGCACGGACATTGTTGCAGGAGGCATCCACAGTTTTTATTTTTTGTGAGCACTGTGACCTAGGAGTCCGACATATTCACGAGCTGCGGGTTCACGCCACCAGAACCATATTCTCACATGGTCAGCATGTCGTGTACTAAATACTCTTATTATTATTACTACCTTCATGCATTTCTTGCAGTTTATTATTTTAGGATATTTGTGGTTGTGCCTTGTTTTGGGTTTTCTCTGTGTAATGGCCGTGTGTTAATATGCATTTACATTTTGCATACACATTAATTTACTTTTTCAGCTCAGACCCAGTTTCTCATTTAGTTCAATGTGCATCCTGTGCATATAAGGATGTGACTGCCCTGTTTCTGAGCTGGGAAATCCATCCTGTCTGGCCTGTGCTTTTACTGGTGGTTCAGTCCCTCGGTCCTTGTTCACATTTATGTCACTTGACAAGTGGAAAGGTTTTAATACAAGAGTTAGGACTGTCCCACAAGGGTTGCCGTGACATGGCGGGATGGCTTGTACATTCTTTTGATCAAAATTATGTTTACTAAATACCCTTATTATTACTACCTTCATGCAATTTTTGCAATTTAATCTTTACTTTTTTATTTAAGGATATTTGTTTTTGGTCTTCTCTGGTTAATGGTCATGTGTTTATATGCATTTACATTTTGCATACACATTAATTTACTTTTTCAGCTCAGACCCAGTTTCTCATTTAGTTCAATGTGCATCCTGTGCATATAAGGATGTGACCGCCCTGTTTCTGAGCTGGGAAATTCATCCTGTCTGGCCTGTGCTTTTACTGGTGGTTCAGTCCCTCGGTCCTTGTTCACATTTACGTCACTTGACAAGTGGAAAGGTTTTAAATACAAGAGATAGGACTGTCCCACAAGGGTTGCCGTGACGTGGCGGGATGGCTTGTACATTTTTTTGATCAAAATTATGTTTACTAAATACCCTTATTATTACTTCCACCTTCATGCATTTTTTGCAGTTTATAATTTTGGGATATTTGTGTTTGTGCCTTGTTTTTGGTTTTCACTGCACTCAGGCAGCAGCATAAATATTCAGACAGGTTGCCGCCACTAACAGCTCTTGTTGACGTAGCCAAAGAAATAAGTGGAAGAAAACTATGACTACACTCCCTGGGCCTCTAAAAGAAAGTTTTCAAGAAATCAGGTTATGACTTTCTTTCAACATGACCGGCAGGTCACCTGATATACAATACTATCTCACCAGGGCAGTTTTTAGGAATTCTCATTGTTACCCTAGCAGTTGTGTGTAATCCTCAGGATATTTGGTTACAAAAATGAAAAGTAGGCCATCCAAGTGTAAATGAAATACAAAATAGCTAACACTAAAAAGTCCCCTAACAAATACTTGTAACAAGAACTTTACAGGTAATCAGGCATATTCACCTGCTGTCACCCCCCTCCCCCAGCCAGCAATGGCCGCCCAATTGGCATCAATACATTTTAGCATAAGGATTTTTTATGAGAAAGAGCAGACCTTCTTCACACACAGACCACCAAGTTCTTGTGACAAGATTTTGGTGCTGTATATTTTCACTGTGCAAAAAAAAAAAAAAACGCAGCGCAGTGTACAGTATGTGATTTATAGCAATGCCATGTGCGCTGTTTTTTTTTTTTGTTTTCTTTTTAAAGCAGCATATACCGACCTGTGCTGCATGTTTCAAATCCGCAACAAGTCAATTTTTCTTGTGGGTACGCCGAGGTTTATTTGCAGATTTTCTCCATAGAATTGCATTAGATACAGGAAATGTGCAAGTAAAAACACACGGGTATTAAGTGCGCTTTCGCTGCAGAAACGTACTAGAAACACATGTAATCTGCACAGGACTATCAATATAGTTTTGTCAAAAGCCAAATACCAGTAGTATCAAAAACAAAACAGCTTTACTGAAAGCATGACAAAAGCGCGATACAAATGCATGTAGAAAACGCATTTCACCCAATAGATGTAGAAATGCTGCAACATCAGAAAGTCACCAGATACTCATTGTGGGAACGTAGCCTAAGGGTGTGTGCACACGCTGCGGATTCTGCTGCGCATCCGCAGCGGCTTTGGCCCTGTGGGGTCTACAGTAGAACTATAACCTATGGAAAACGAAAACCGCAGTGCAGACGGTGCATTTTTTTCCGCGTGGTTTTGCTGCTGTTTTCAATCCGCAGAAAGAAAGGACATGTCAATTCTTATTGTGGAGTCCTCTGCGGTTTACCATCTTGCTTCATTGTAGAAATGATAAACCGCAGAGTAATTCACAGGTCTTCAGACCTGCAGATTTTACTAAATCCGCAGCGTGTGCGTACCCTAATAGTAACCGTATCTCAGAACTATCACACAATCCCATCATTACCTTATATTTCATATGCGATGCTACAGTGAAAAATAAATACATAATGGAAATAATATATAAAAAAAAATGTGGGCAGCACACCAGTTTAAATGTGAAAAGAGTGCCATATAATAGCCCAAAATGGTGACGTTTCAGCTCAAAGTGCGAGCATGAAGATGTAAGGAAGGACTCTTCAACCATGCAGAGCATGAAGCGGTGTTTATTGCTCCGAACGCTCTCTAGCTGCGGCCTCCTCTGTGTCAGACCCCGGTTTTTACCAGATTTGGTTTTTTACTGATTGATCCCTTTCATCCATTGACCTCACCAACAAAAACAGCTCTCCCAATTGCTGCACAGGCGTAGAACGCCTCCAGCATCAATCCCCGTCCTATGTGGCCGCTGCCCAGCAATTCAATGTACAGTATCTTACCAAGGGAAAGTGGTCACCTGGAGTGCCTCACATAGCACTAGGGGTAACATTACCTAGATTATTTAAGAATGAGCAAAAATATGTTATAAGCCAGTAATACTCCACCCCACACAGCAAGTGAGCAAACCTTAGCCAAAAGGGCATCTGTCCAACAAATTCATCAGAATTTACACCACTAAGCCATCCCCGGAATAGATTTCTAGTGGTTTCGCATGGCAGCGGAAAGGCTCCAGCGCATCTTTCACCAGGACTGATGTACACAATGCTGGTCTTGATGAATCAGGGCCTCCATGTTATTCTATGACACGGAATATTGATAGAAACATTAGTAAGCGCCACGCCACCAATACAGATGTAGCAGCGTTTCAGTGTCTCACTTAGCCCTGCTCTACTGATAAACACACCTCTGCTGCATCTGGAAAGTCTCTCTCCTTCATCTAATATTTTAAAGGGAACCTGTCACCAGAAAAAAATGCTATTAACCTGCAGCTCCTGCACTTAGGCGAACGCTGAGGGGAGAAATTAATATTATGTCCCCCCCACCCCTGGCAGCGTCCCAAATCAGTCACGGCTTGAACCTCAACCCCCCACCTCCCCAGTCCTGAGTGACCCTGGCTCTGCATTGGGGCACAGTGACAGCCGCCACTCTCCATACTCAGAGCAGTGACTAAACTAGCACTGGTGCCGCCCCGTGACTGATACTAGAACGCTGCCAGGAGGAGTAAAATTCACTTTCTCCCTGGAGCGTCCAGCTATGTGCAGGTTAGTAATTCTATTAGGCTATGTGCACACGGTGCGGATTCTGCTGCGGATCCGCAGCGTTTCAGGCTCTGCGCGTCCGCAGCAGATTTAGGTGCGTTGTACAGTACACCATTGTTTTCAATGGTAAACTGGAAACCGCTGTGCACATGCTGTGGGTTCAAATCCGCAGCATGTCAATTCTTTGTGCGGATTCCGCTGCGGTTTTACACCTTCTCCATTGTAGAGGTGTGAAACTGCAGGCTAATCCGCAGGTCTTTTGACCTGAGATTTTACCTGCAGATTTTTCAATATCCGCAGGACCTAAATCTAACTGTGCACATAGCCTTAACCTGTAGATCAACCCCATTTTTCTGGTGACAGGTTCCTTATAAGGGTATGTGCACATGTTGCAGATTTGGCTGTATCTGCAGATAAAATGACCTGCGTTTTACGTGCAGATTTACTGCGGATTTTGCCTGCGTTTTTACACCTGTGTATTCCTATAAAGGAAGAGGTGTAAAAACGCTGCGGAGCCGCACAAAGAATTGACATGATGTGGATTCAAAACTGCAGCAATTCTGCGCAGAATTTTCCGCATGTGCACAGCGGATTTCGCTTTCCAAAGGTTTCCATGGTACTGTACACCGCATGAAAAACTGCTGCGGATCCGCAGCGCCAAATCCGCAACGTGTGCACATAGCCTAAAGGTTGCACAAGATGAGCTCTGCTGAACACATCCGAACAGCTCAGCTCGCAACCCACAGACAGCACAGCTCAGCTCGCAACCCACAGACAGCACAGCTCAGCTCGCAACCCACAGACAGCACAGCTCAGCTCGCAACCCACAGACAGCACAGCTCAGCTCGCAACCCACAGACAGCACAGCTCAGCTCGCAACCCACAGACAGCACAGCTCAGCTCGCAACCCACAGACAGCACAGCTCAGCTCGCAACCCACAGACAGCACAGCTCAGCTCGCAACCCACAGACAGCACAGCTCAGCTCGCAACCCACAGACAGCACAGCTCAGCTCGCAACCCACAGACAGCACAGCTTGACTTCCCTGTGATCTCTGACAGCGATGTAGCAGAGCTGCTTAGGCTATGAGGAAGTGCCAGATATCATGGGTGTCTTCATCCATTACTATCCAGCAGAGATTGCTCTTCCCGGACTCACTATATGGCCTCTCATGATAGTTTGTCATTGATTGGAGTTGGGGGCACAATTTGCCTAAGGCACCAAAATACATAGTCCTTATAGGGAAGCCAGTGGTCTCATCTGCCTGAAGCACCAAAATACCCCGTCCCATCACCGGCCGCACTCACCTGCAGCGGGGTCCACCGATATATACGTCCGTACTATCCAGAAGTGACCTTTGTCCGCCGGTCATTCCCCCACAGGCACCATGTCCGTGTGTCCCCGTGCTGCTGCTTCTCTCTGTGGAGCGTCTCTTACATACAGGTGGAGGGAGGGACCAGAGGAAGCGGTGTGAGACATAGGCTCCGCATGTGAGGGAGGTGTTTCCAGCACATGTCTGCAGCCGCTTCACACTGCATTCTCCTCCTGTGATTCTGCTGCATGGGGACTGTGTGTGCCGGAGTGTGTGTGCCGGACTGTGTGTGACGGAGTGTGTGTGTGTGTGCCGGAGTGTGTGTGTGTGCCGGACTGTATGTGACGGAGTGTGTGTGTGTGTGCCGGAGTGTGTGTGTGTGTGTGCCGGAGTGTGTGTGTGTGTGTGCCGGAGTGTGTGTGTGTGTGTGCCGGAGTGTGTGTGTGTGTGCCGGAGTGTGTGTGTGCGTGTGCCGGAGTGTGTGTGTGTGTGCCGGACTGTATGTGCCGGAGTGTGTGTGTGTGTGCCGGACTCTATGTGCCGGAGTGTGTGTGCGTGTGCCGGAGTGTGTGTGCGTGTGCCGGAGTGTGTGTGCGTGTGCCGGAGTGTGTGTGCGTGTGCCGGAGTGTCTGTGCGTGTGCCGGAGTGTCTGTGCCGGAGTGTGTGTGCCGGAGTGTGTGTGCCGGAGTGTGTGTGTGTGTGCCGGAGTGTGTGTGTGTGTGCCGGAGTGTGTGTGTGCCGGAGTGTGTGTGCCGGGCTGTATGTGCCGGAGTGTGTGTGCCGGAGTGTGAGTATGTGTGCCGGAGTGTGTGTGTGTGTGCCGGAGTGTGTGTGTGTGTGCCGGAGTGTGTGTGTGTGTGTGTGCCGGAGTGTGTGTGTGTGTGTGTGTGCCGGAGTGTGTGTGTGTGTGTGTGTGCCGGAGTGTGTGTGTGTGTGCCGGAGTGTGTGTGTGTGTGCCGGAGTGTGTGTGTGTGTGTGTGTGCCGGAGTGTGTGTGTGTGTGTGTGTGCCGGAGTGTGTGTGTGTGTGCCGGAGTGTGTGTGTGTGTGCCGGAGTGTGTGTGTGTGTGCCGGAGTGTGTGTGTGTGTGTGTGTGCCGGAGTGTGTGTGTGTGTGTGTGTGCCGGAGTGTGAGTGTGTGTGCCGGAGTGTGAGTATGTGTGCCGGAGTGTGTGTGTGTGTGCCGGAGTGTGTGTGTGTGTGCCGGAGTGTGTGTGTGTGTGTGTGCCGGAGTGTGTGTGTGTGTGTGTGTGCCGGAGTGTGTGTGTGTGTGTGTGTGCCGGAGTGTGAGTGTGTGTGCCGGAGTGTGTGTGTGTGTGCCGGAGTGTGTGTGTGTGTGTGTGTGCCGGAGTGTGTGTGTGTGTGTGTGTGTGCCGGAGTGTGTGTGTGTGTGTGTGTGCCGGAGTGTGTGTGTGTGCCGGAGTGTGTGTGAGTGTGTGTGCCGGAGTGTGTGTGTGTGTGCCGGAGTGTGTGTGTGCCGGAGTGTGTGTGCCGGGCTGTATGTGCCGGAGTGTGTGTGCCGGAGTGTGAGTGTGTGTGCCGGAGTGTGTGTGTGTGTGCCGGAGTGTGTGTGTGTGTGTGTGTGCCGGAGTGTGTGTGTGTGTGTGTGTGCCGGAGTGTGTGTGTGTGTGTGTGTGTGCCGGAGTGTGTGTGTGTGTGTGTGTGCCGGAGTGTGTGTGAGTGTGTGTGCCGGAGTGTGAGTGTGTGTGCCGGAGTGTGAGTGTGTGTGCCGGAGTGTGTGTGTGTGTGTGTGTGCCGGAGTGTGTGTGTGTGTGTGTGCCGGAGTGTGTGTGTGTGTGTGTGCCGGAGTGTGTGTGTGTGTGTGTGCCGGAGTGTGTGTGTGTGTGTGTGCCGGAGTGTGTGTGTGTGTGTGTGCCGGAGTGTGTGTGTGTGTGTGTGCCGGAGTGTGTGTGTGTGTGTGCCGGAGTGTGTGTGTGTGTGCCGGAGTGTGTGTGTGCCGGGGTGCCGGAGTGTGTGTGACGGAGTGTGTGTGTGCCGGGCTGTATGTGACGGAGTGTGTGTGACGGAGTGTGTGTGTGCCGGAGTGCCGGAGTGTGTGTGACGGAGTGTATGTGCCGGAGTGTGTGTGTGCCGGAGTGTGTGTGACGGGCTGTGTGTGACGGAGTGCCGGAGTGTGTGTGTGACGGAGTGTGTGTGTGCCGGGCTGTATGTGACGGGCTGTATGTGACGGAGTGTGTGTGACGGAGTGTGTGTGTGCCGGGCTGTATGTGCCGGGCTGTATGTGACGGAGTGTGTGTGTGCCGGGCTGTATGTGACGGGCTGTATGTGACGGAGTGTGTGTGACGGAGTGTGTGTGTGCGACGGAGTGTGTGTGTGCCGGGCTGTATGTGCCGGAGTGCGTGTGTGCCGGAGTGCGTGTGTGCCGGAGTGCGTGTGTGCCGGAGTGCGTGTGTGCCGGAGTGCGTGTGTGCCGGAGTGCGTGTGACGGAGTGCGTGTGACGGAGTGTGTGTGTGTGCCGGGCTGTGTGTGACGGAGTGTGTGTGTGCCGGGCTGTATGTGACGGAGTGTATGTGACGGAGTGTATGTGACGGAGTGTGGCTGCCTGTGTGTCCTGAGGTCCGGCTTGTCTCTGACGCTCGTGCCCAGTGGTGTAATGTGAAGCTTGTGAGCCCCAATGTATAAACTCCAGCAGGACCCCCACAGGTCTTTAATAGTATGGGTGTCCTCTTCTGAGCCCCTTTGGGCCCCCAGGTGTCACTGCAATCCTTGCACCCTCCATCGTTACGGTGGGTGATGACAGGTCTGTGCAGCCTGCTGTGATGGTGCTATACAGGGGCTGGGGTGAATACTGGCGCAGCCATTACTTTACCAGCAAGGAAGTCACCTCAGAGCTAGTGATGAGCGAGTGAGCTCATATCAGGTGTTATCTGAGTGCACTTGTCTCCTATTCAAGTATTTTTGGCGAACAAAAAAGTTGCCATATCTGCATGTCTCATGGCTCCTCTCCCGCCGCAACACATACAGCTGTGACGACACGAGCGTGTTTTTCGAGCACGCTGAAAATACTTGATTAGGACACAAGCGTGCTCAGATAACACCTGATACGAGCACGCTCGCTCATCACCACTCAGAGGGGAAACCGTTTTCTGGGGTTTCCCTATGCTAGTAAGCGGGGGGCTCACATTTAGGCTGTGTGGTAATTGTTTGTCCTGGTCAAAATGCTTCAAAAAACGCATAAAAGCAGCATCCCATTCATTTTAAATGAATTCCGCACTTTTTGTGCACATTGATGCGTTTTTTCCGCTCAAAAAACGCTTAGCGGCCAAAAACGCAGCATGCTCATTAATTTTGCGGAAAAGTCTGCGTTTTTGCTATTTTCTATGAGTCAGAAAACGAGCGGAGAAAACGCATAAAAAACGCATGGTTTTTAAGCAAAAAACGGGCGGAAATAAACCGCGTTTTCTGGGAAGGAGTCCGGTCTTGAAGCAGAAGTTTCTGCACACGTGGGCACAGACTTCCAGTCTGCTCTGCCTCCTGCCCACACACACAGTGAATGGGGAACTGACTCAGTGGAAACTCCCTTGATGGAAAGTCACTTCTGGTTCCTATCAGCAGAGCCGGGGTCTCATTTACTCGAAAGGTTGAATGAACAGGGAACGTCGGAAAGAAGCAGTAATGGTAGCCACCCCCGACAACGCAGATGTAAGGAGGGGGCTCGTGGTAACACAGAGCCTTATAGGTTATTATTAATTTTGCAATTTGTATTTGGACCCCGTTTAAAAGGTTTAATCTGTTCACTAAAGATCAGTTACAGTAAGCTATGGTATTCTCCATGAGCAGGTGCTGTACTGTTCTGTCTGGTTGCTCTTGGCACCATTTTTCAGGCTTTGGTTTTGACAATTTTGAAGAAAAGGCGGGAAGGATGTGTATAAATAAAGCACAGGCTGTCTGTTATCCTTCACATCCTGTCAGAAGACTGATGAGCCCACCCCACCGCCCCTTTTTCATACTCTTTAATCTATGCTGTGATATTTGAGGGAAAATAATCACCTAGTATTTTCTGGGTGGATTGGATTATTTATAGGAATATGGGTCGCCCCCACACCCAGGGCAGCGGGGTACCCGGTACCGGGCCGATGTCAGGGGGAAGGTGTCACAGCAGCAGTGACCCGGTCCGTGGCCCTGGGCGCCCAATATCAATAGCGGTGATGTTAATGGTGTTAAAGTTTATTTGAATAGTTCGTGACGCCACCTGTGGTATTTGGCAAGTAAGATGTTGAGCCAACGCTGCGTGCAGATCCGCTGGGACTGATGGTGTGGTGCAGCAAAGATGGTGTAGCTCCCCACAGGTGGAGCTGTAGTCCCAGGGCAGTGTAGGTACAATGGACGAGGAGAGGCGCAGAATGGTATAGATGCTGGTACCCAGATGTCGCGGTGCTGAAAGTGTTAGCGACAAATGAATGGAGGACACCAGAGCTTGCAGTTTCAAATGTTGGCTGAGTTCACACGTGGCATTTTTTTCGCGTTTCCGCAGCGGTTTTAACTGCGCGATTTTGCCGCGAAAAATAAGCATCCCATGCATTCCTATGGGATTCCGCAATGCTGTGCTAATGCTGCGGTTTTTACCACGGCGGAATCGCTTCGCGGTAAAAACCGCAGCATGCTCATTAATTTTGCGGAATCGCGGCGATCCCGCACCCATAGGAATGCATTGTTCCGCTTACTTCCCGCATGTGGCTGTGCACAACATGCAGAAAGTAAGCAGAACAATTGCGGATGGTACCCACGGTCCGGAGGAGAGGAGACTGTCCTCCGGGATTTGGGTACCATATCCCTGTAAAAAATAGAATTTAAAATAAAAAATATTGTTATTCTTACCTTCCGGCGTCCCGCACAACCTTCCCGCCTCTCTCCACGCTCTCGTTCCCAGTAATCCTTTGCGAAAATGCCCGCGATGACGTCCGTTCTCGCGATCATTCGCGCAACGTCATCACGAGACATCGCGATCCCGCGAGAACGGACGTCATCGCGGGCATTTTTGCAAAGGATTACTGGGAACGACTGCGCGGGACGTCGGAAGGTAAGAATAAAACCATTTTTTATTTTTTTTTTTTACATTTTATCTTTTACTACTGTTGGTCACTATGTTTGACGAGTGTGACCAACCTGTCAATCAGTTCTCCAAGCGATGCTACAGGTCGCTTGGAAAACGCTAGCATTTTGCAAGCTAATTACGCTTGCAAAATGCTAGTTTTTCCGCTGGAAAATCGCGGGAATTTAAAATGCGATTTTCCCGCGGAATGGAATTCCGGAATTCTCGCTGTAATTTCCGCGAGAATTCCGGTACGTGTGAACTCAGCCACTCACAGTTCGTGGTACCCACTGGTGCCTGCCTCCCTGCTGTGTCCTCCGGGGTAGAGACTCAATCAACCTCCCGGGCAAGTCAGGGTTCTCCTCTCCAACACTCTGCCAACATGTGCCTTTCCTGAACGACTCCTCTATTGCGCCTTTTAATGTGAAGAACTCCAGTACCGTAGTTCTCTGGAATTCCTCCTGTCAGATGTTCCTAGAACCTTACTTGTGTGACAGACAGCTGTAGCCTCTATCGGGGACTCCCTTCTCAGGAGTCCTGGCTCTCTATCCAGTTGCTGTTGTGTCCCAAGTCTTTGATGGGAGTAGTGCATTTACAGCCAACTATTCCACCGGTGTCTGCTGCAGAATCATAAGTGTTCATACAACCTCGGGGACTGGGCCCCGGCCTTGCGCTGAGAACCTATAGGCAGGGTTCCTCTTCCAACCCACAACTTCTCTCTGTTCTCCTACTCCTTTGTTCCGCACTGTTCCTTCTCTCTCTTATGGAAGCTGAGGTTGCAGGTCTACGTCTTTCTCCTTCTCTTCTCTTTCCCGTGCCAGCTGGCTCAGATCACTGAGGCAGCCGCAGCACTCTTTCTAAACTGAACTCAAAACTAACTTCAGAACTGAACTCCTCTCGCCTGACCTCCCGTCAGACTGACCTACTATCCTCAACTTTCCCTCTCTTTTACACTAACTCCACCCACCTCCCAGCACATCTCGTGTTACGAAGCAGGGTTCCACGAAGGGTGCTCTGCTACCCCCAGCCTGAAGCTGCTAGGCGGACCTACTGAACTATCCTGTGTGTGGGATGCAGGTGTTGGAGTGTGGAAAGGAGTTCCCAACTTACCTAGTTGGTGGGGCACCACACCTTAGGAGAAGGTGCAGTACCTCTGTGGCGACTGAGCCTCAGGGGTGCCACAAATAATTTATTGGCGTTATGTAATTTATTTAAATGTTATATATGGTTATTTCAGTTACCCTAAATAAACACCGCCATTATTCTCTATACATCGGTGTCTTGTGTGTTTATTTTATTTATAATGGGTTTTGTGTTATCGTGTCAGTTCTCTTATATAACTAACCAGGGTCCAGGACAACAAACTGTGGTGACCTAGGCAGAAAATCAGAGTTCCCGGGCGCAGTGTCTTACAAAATCATACTGCAATTTACTCACCATCCTCAGGTCCAGTAATGAGTCTGCCGCTGCCCCCAGTATCTGATATTGGCTGCAGCGCTGACGTGACGTCGACAGTCAGTCAATGAGCTCCGCGGCTTTAGGCTATGTGCACACGCTGCGGTTTTGGCCGCTGCGGATCTGCAGCAGTTCTGCAGTGTACAGTAGCATGTAAGTCTATGTGATTTACAGTCTGCTGTGCACATGCTGCGAATTTTTAACTGCGGAAAAGCTGCGGCTTTGAATCCGCAGAATGAAATGACATGTCACTTCTTTTCTGCGGATTCTGCTGCCGTTTACCATCTCCTCCATTGTAGAGGTGATAAACCGCAGGAGAAAACCGCAGGCCAATCCGCAGGTAAAACCGCAGATCATTTTACCTACAGTTCCGCAGATACAAATCCGCTGCGTGTGCACATAGCCTTAAGCTGCTGAGCTCAGTGATTGTCTTTCGCTCTGTCAATGTAATGGCAGCGCTGCAGCCAATATCAGACAATCGGAGCAATGGTGGAGACTCCGTGCTGCAACCAAGGAGGGTGGGTATTAAAAAAAAAAAAAAGGCACGTCCGTGAATAAATTTACAATTGATTCCTCCATTAAGAAGTTATTTGTGTTGCTTTATTATGAATGCCTCTTGCCCTTATCCAGCGGTATCCCCACCTAGTCATGACTTAGGGTGGGGTTACGGCCAGAAATGTGCAAAAGGCATTAATGATGAAGCAAGACAAATAACTTGTTAATGGAGGAATCAATAAAGAAGAATCCATTTCAAATTTGCTAACAGATGTGCCAGCTTTGTTTTTTCTCCCTTTGGTCTGACGTTTGCCGTGGACCAGCAGAGAAAGGCACCAAAATAACCACGGCGAGTCCAGCACCAATATGCTTTTTCACTATTGCACAGTTTATTTTTGTTTTCTTATAACAAACTGCACCAGGGGACTGAGATTTTTTAAAAGTGAACAACCCTGATTAAGGCTATGTTCACACTGCAGCTTTTCAGCACAACAGCCCTGTGCTGCTGTGGTCTTTCTACCATTTTCCTGCACACTTAATCTAAGGGTATGTGCAGATGTTGGGGATTTGCTGCAGATCTGCAAGTGATTTAGGCTGGGTTCATACTGCGTTAATGCAGTCCGTTCAACGCATAGCATTGACGGACTGCGTTAACGCTATAGCATAACACGATCGCGTTATGCTATACCGCTAGCGCAGATGCTAGCAGTGACGGACCCCCGGATGCTGCAGACCGCGTCCAAGGGTCCGTCACAAAATGACGGCACATCGCTAGCGCATGCCAATTATGGCATGCGTTAGCGATGCGCTCGGTAATGGGAGTGAATGGCAGCATTAACGGATTGCGGTACATCGCGTTATGCAGTGGTGTAACGCAATCCATTAAACGGACCGCATTAACGCAGTATGAACCTGGCCTTACAGTACAATGTTATTCTGTGGGGGGAAAAAAAAAATTGCTGTGCACATGCTGCGGAAAAGCAGCTTTTTTATCGCAGCATGTCAATTCTTTGTGCTGATTCCGCAGCGTTTTTACACCCATCTCATTATAGGAATCCGCAGGTGTAAAAATGCATGCCAAATCGGCACGAAATCCGCATAAAAAAAAAAAAAACGCATGGATTTTGACCTGCGGATTTTGCCAAGAAATGCAGATTCCGCGTAGAAAGTTCTGCACAGCAATCCGCATGTGTGCACATACCCTTAGGCTCCGTTCCCTAATGAGTTTTTGATGTTGCAGAATTTCTGCTCCTATTATTTAAATTAGGTTACTTGGAGGTTTTCTTTGCGTTTTGCGGGTGTGTGCACATACTGCGGATTCGCAGCGGATTTGGCCTTGCAGATCCGCAGCAGTTTCTGCTGCGTTGTACAGTACCTTTATTTTCTATGCAAAATTAAAACCGCAGTGCAGATGCTGCGGAATTTTCCGCGGTTTCAAATCCGCAGAAAGAATTGACATGTCAATTCTTTCTGCGGATTTCCATCTGCTCCATTGTAGAGATGATAAACCGCAGGGCAAACCCACAGGTCTTCTGACCTGCGGATTTACCTGTGGATTTTACTAAATCTGCACGGAAAAATCCGCAGAGCATTCCGCAGTGTGTGCACACACCCTGAATATGCATTTTTTTCTCTCAGTTTGATGTGTCATTCTTTAAATAAAACTGCGCTGTTTTTGAATCTTAGGCCGGAATCACACAAGCGAGGAATACGGCCAAGTCCTGCATGTTAATACCAGACACTGCTGCCGCCACTCAGAGGAGCGTGCGGCTGCATAGTAATACCTGGAGCCACGCGCTCCGTTCCTGAGTGCCGGATATTAACGTGCGAGACTCAGCTGTATTCCTCGCATGTGTGATCCCGGCCTTACTTGTATTTTGATTTCACTGAACTTTGACTTCCTTAGGTGCAGATTACATTAATTTTTGATGCGTTTCTGCCACGTAAACATAGTAAAATTACACGTCTTTGGGGAAAATCTGCACATAAAACTCGGCGTGCCGGCAAAAGAAGTTGACAAGTTGCGGATTTGAAACACGCAACGCAAGGTCAATTTAAGCAGCGCATATAAGATGCACAGTGGGCAGGAGATTTCTAGA
Organism: Dendrobates tinctorius; assembly: GCF_039654945.1. Lineage (NCBI taxonomy): Eukaryota > Metazoa > Chordata > Amphibia > Anura > Dendrobatidae > Dendrobates > Dendrobates tinctorius. The sequence continues at coordinate 40,886,846 of NW_027361917.1, forward strand.
AATCCCATCCACTTTGCTGGGACCATAAGACGCAGTGCTTTTTGATGCAGGGAAAACACACAGCATCAAACGCTATAAAAACTCATCGTGTTTCACCTGCAAAACCACATAGCTGATCATAATGGCCTTGGGGCTCTTTAGGATAAACAGATGTTTCCATGCAAGATTAAAACTGTGTTGCCTTAATCAGATCTTGGCGAGTTTTTCTTTTATCTCAGTATGTGTAAGCCAAAACCAGGAGTGGGCAACATACAGAAATGGTGACGCGTTTCTATTGTACTTTTCCTCTAAGGGTATGTGCACATGCTGCGGATTTGGCCTCTGCGGATCCACAGCAGTTCTGCAGACAGTGTACAGTACCTTGTAAGTCTATGGGATTTACAATCCGCTGTGCACATGCTGCCGTTTTTTCACTGCGGAAAAGCTGCAGTTTTAAATCCGCAGAAAGAAATGACATATTAATTCTTTCTGTGGATTCCGCTGCGGTTTGACACCTATTCCATTGTCCAGGTGTCAAACCGCAGGGGAAAACCGCTGGCCAATCCGCTGGTGAATCCGCAGCGTGTGCACATAGCCTAATTGTTCCACTCCTTATTTTGGCTTAGAAACACTGATGTAAAAAAAAACCTCACCACTCAATAAGTGGACGTGGCCTAAAAGTTCCAGCAAGTTGGATGGGATTTATAGAAATATCATGCCCACTGTGTTGCTTTTTTCACTCTGTGTGCCCTTACCTGCAATTTGCATTTCAAATCCACAACACGTCAGTTTTTCTTGCAGATATGCAGCTAAAGCGCATGTAATCAACACAAGGAAGTAACAAAAACGAAGTGGCATGATATACCGACAAGAAAAAAAAAAACGCAGCTTCAAAAGAATGCGTGTAAAAAAACCAAACTGAAAAATGCAATGAAAAACTGCAAGTAACCTACTTTACTTAATAGGTGCAGAAAATCTGCAACATCAAAAGCCCATTGCAAGAGCGTAGCCTAGGCCATGTGCACGTTGAGGATTTGGGGAGTTTACCTCAGTATTTAGAAGTAGTGATGGCAGTGGCGTAGCGTGGGGGGGGCGGTCCGCCCCAGGCGGCACGTGTGTGGGGGCGGCGCGGCAGCAGCAGCAATTCATTTCCTCTGTGGGAGAAGCGCGGAGGCACAGTGCAGCAGCATCGGGCCGGCCTGTGTGCGGGCACATGAGGCTGAGCAGAGCGGCCTGTTCGCCATCGATAGAAGGGGCGGGCTGTGACGTCGTTCAGCAGCGTCCCGCCCCCTCCAGCCTTTGCTCCTCGGTACTGAGGCGGCTTCGGCGCTGGGGGCTGTGGAGGAAGTGGGGACGCTGGCAGCCTTCCCGGGAGGATGGGCCGAGGCCCCATTCATTCATGGCGGAGCCGCCGTCTGACAAGGTGAGAGGTCTCCGGTGGTGTGTGAGTGCCCGACACCAGCGCCATTCCTGTGCCCAGTACAGCAGGGCAGGTGGAGGTGGGCGCACACACTGGCAGCCCACAGTCCTCGTCTGGGACCCCACAAGGGCTCCTTGGGGTCTGTACTGTCACCAGTTCTCTGCCCCTCATTACTTGCGTCCTGGGGTGTGGGGCAGGCACATTACTGTGGGGGTGTCTGCTGGGGGTTGTAGTCCTGATGTGATATAAATGGGGCAATTCTCTGCGCCCCCTGATAGTGAGGCCGGTGCTGGGTGGTCTCCTCATCTCTACACCACAGTTTAAGGGGATTTCCATCACTTATTGTTGGGTCCAAGGTGGAATAATTAAGCCGAGACCCCCAAATCCTATTCTTGCCCCCTGGATCAGCGCCGCTCATCACGCTCACAGCAGAGTCTTGGGCAATCTATGGTCATCAATGTCTGGAAGGGGTGTCGCGTGACCGCTGCAGCCAGTCCAATGCCACCAATCATCTGCAGTGTTCTGTCCTGCGTCGTAGATGATGATGGTGGAGACCTCATCTAGCCGTCCTGTCTAATGGTCGTAGTGATGTGATGTCACACCGCCGCCATCGGTTGTCATTCTGGGGATGCTCCTTAAGTACACAGCCGTACGGTGGCCCCCAGCCGAGTGCAGGGGCCGGGGTTCCTCTCTCATCATGTATGACCGCATACACAGGTCTGCTGGATTTCATACACATCCTATACCCGTGTATATATAGAGAACTGCAAGAAGATGAAAGTCTAGAAATTTAGAAATAATAACAGCAGAGTAAAGGTACTGTCACACTAAGTGATATCGCTAGCAATATCACTATAACTTGTGACGATATAGCGATATTGCTAGCGACATCGCTATGTGTGATACTTACCTACGACCCGCTCCCCCGCTGATTATCGCTGATCGCGCGAGAACGTCCAGGACTGTTTCTTGTCGTCAGCTTCCTGCGGCGAGACGAGCGACGAGCGTGGAGCCGGGCGGGAGGACGTAGGATCGCCACGTCTGACTGGTAAGTAGCGACCCCCGTCCCCAGCGATGTCGCTGGTGAGATCTGCCTGTGTGGCAGCTCACTAGCGACCACTTAGCGATGTACCAGCGATCCTGACCGCGTCATATCACTGGTAGATCGCTAAGTGTGACTGTACCTTTAGTAGCAGACTAAAAATTATATCTTTGAGTGTAGTGTGGGCTCTTCGGATGCTTCCGGAATCCGGATTATCATTGACCAAAGGGGCGGCAAATTTTTCGACCGCCGCCACAAACAGTTGCTACGCCACTGAGTGATGGGCACAAGTGCTCGTTACTTGAGTTTGCCTAGGGTGCTCGAGTGACATGTTCAGGTCCCCGCAACACATGTTTTGCAGCCACTAAACATGTGGGCATTGCTGGACATACGCAGGCGATCCCCATGTGTTTTGGCCACGAAACATTGGGCCGCAGGGACTCGAACATGTCACTCGAGCACCCGCGATACTCTGTGTATACCAGAGCACTGCAGCCAAACTCGAGGAACAAGCACTTGCGCTCATCACTACTTACAAATACTCAACGTGTGCACGTGGCCTCAAAGGCTGATTCATTAAGGTGTTTAAGCCATAATTCTGTAATTAATAATCTTAATATATTGCAATATTTTTGTGCAACTCAAAAGTTGCACAAAAATGTGCTACTATTAGCGCTACCATGCCAGACCCGGCCAGCTATGCCCATATGAGCGGAGCAGGGGTGGGACAGGGTGTGGATAATTCCACCCATCATATTCACGACAAATTACGCCAGTAGCGTAACTAACTGGATAACATTTTGCCAGAGTCTTACGGGAATTGTAAAATGCACCCATTACATGACGCGCCTCTTAATGGATTAGGCGCATCTGACGGCCCCATTGATGAAGACTGGTGTGCACAACAGTGCTGTTGTTGTCAAAGGCTGCAGCATGACCGCTGCATGTGATCGCAGCCTTACTCTTGCAGGGAAACAGCCGTTTCGTCTGCGAAGCAGCACGGCCATTATGATCCGCCGCACGGTATCCCAGGTGAAACGAGACAAAGCGACTATGCAGGGAAACAGTGGAAAGTCAGCACAGGTACAGGGTTGCTGCAAAGCTGCAGCATGTCCACTGAGTGTGAATGCATCCTAATTAAAAAAAAAAAAAAAATCAATGAGTAGAGTTGGCACAAATCAATTCGCACATCCCAATCCGTCTGACATTTCACCCTGCTGCAATGTCACATATGCGCCATGCTGCAACGATGATATTGTGCCAAGCCATGTAATCAAAATAAAGTCCACCGATGCGGTCTGGCAAAAGCCATTCTCCTGCGCCCATCCAGTCGATGGACTGGGACATGCAAATCAATTCACCAACTCAGTGACCATATAATTTGTCCAATCTCTGTAAGTTAGTAATTCATATAGTAATGAGGTGTGTGCATTTACATATCTCACCTATATATCAGTGATGAGGCTGATAGTTATCCTGTGCACTGGAGGTTACAGTGTCAGCATTTATGAACACCATAAGTATTACCTTATCAGATGTAGCAGAGCCGAGTTTGCCTAATTGAACAGGTGCAGCTTGTCTAATGAAGTAGTGCTGTGTTTATAACAAAACACAGTTGTACTTCTGGCAAGTAGTAAGACTGAGCGCTCCTTATATTTGTTAGGGCCATGTTCACACAGTCATATGAAAATTATGTTTTTCCATCCAAAAAATAATTTTTCATCAATATGTCTGTTTTTTTACATGTTTATACATCAGCTATTAATACAAGACCAAATATATTTGTTATTATTGCAATACATTTGTTACAAACAGTTGCCATATGGAAAGTGTCCATGTTGCATCCTATTTTTTTAACCACCCACTGAGTTTAATGTGCAAGGTGCACAGGACAGTAGTCATGAGCGAGGGGCTGTTGTTCTCCCACACCCTAGCACCCCACAAATGATCGGTGTCCCAGTCCCCATGTGCTGTAAGTGCAGTGCAGTCCACTCACGGTTTGGCTGCAGGCCTCGTTCTCGCAAATCCCTAAACTAGTAGAGATTTCAGGCAATAGGTAAATAGATATTGTCAAGGAGAACAACCGAGAGATCCCGCACCTGCCACCAATTTGCCATGGAACAACACTCCGCTGCCTCCAATCATCAGGACAATTATGCAATTTTTTTTTCTCTGTTTAATTTTATTTTTTTATTCTCCTTTTTTTCCTCCTCTCTTTCAAGTCTACACCTTTCTTTCAACCCTTCTAGTAGCCTCATGAATTTATTACCTTCAACATTGTGTTTCTTCACACACGCTTCAGAGTCCGAGTCCAGAGAAACCGAGAAAAGAAAATAAATTTTTCTCTTCACAAATACAAGAAAGGAAAGACATGTTTTTATATCATATAAAGTTTAAACCTTTGGACAGGTTCTGTTTATTGTTTTTATTCATATGTGTGCAGTTGGCGATTATTTGTTTTTTGACCTAAAAAATATATACAGTATATATACCATATTTTTCTGATTATAAGACACAATTTTTTCCCCAAAATTTTGGGGGGAAAATGGGGATGCATCTTATAATCCGAATTGTAGCTGTGATTGAGCAAGGTTGCTGCTGCCGAAAGCTTATGGTGGCGGCGGAACAGGAGTCGGGCGATGGCTGCGGGCCACAGGCTGGTACAATATTTTGTGAGAGCTCAAGAGCACCGCACTTTCCATACTCTAAAATGCGGTGGAGTCCGGGAAAATGGGCGCTGGCAGTGGTGCATGTGCAAATTGAGATCTCTGCACCGAGATCTCAATTGCACATGTGCCGCCTTCGGAAGCCATTTTCCCAGAGTCCACTGCATTAGAAAATATGGAAGGTGCGGAGCTCTGTGCTGCCACAAGTCGTACCAGCAGGGGGCTTGCAGCCATGGCCCAACTCCTGTCTCTGCCGAACACCCTGTCCTACCAGCATGGAGCCCTCAGGATCTCCTGCCTCAGCCAGCAGCAACCCTGCCACTTGGGACCTCGATCCACCACCGGTGCCCCCTAGGTACATATCGGATTATATAGGTCCCTGTATTTATTACATACCGTCCTCTCTTGTTAGATATATAATGCAATGACGGCTGATGTACCTTGGGAGAGCTTCTTTTCTAATGGAGGAGCTGATGCACTGGTCGTCTGGTCACCTGCTGCTCCATCAACAGTCATTTTATATCTAAGAGAGGGGACTATGTAATAAAAGAGGGCACTGTGAATAACAAGAATACCCTATATAAGAGACAGTGCTGTACATTGCAGCAGAGAATGCTGTATAATAAGGGACGGCACCATATATAACTAGTGAGGATAGTACGTAATAAGGGATGATGTTATACATAATAAAAGAAGAAACTATGCAACTAAGGACAGCGCTATACATAATAAGTTAGTACATTTTATACTAAGGGACTGTGTTATACATAATAAGGGAGTACACTATATACTAAGGGACTGTGTTATACATAATAAGTGAGTACACTAAGGGACTGTGCTATAAATAATAAGGCTAAATTCCGGTATCTGTGTGCAGTGTCGGTGCGCTGCGCGCTTTTACAGACGCATTGAGCATGTCCAATGCTGATCCTCAAAATCGAATCAGAACAAAACATTCTCAGATGTATGTTTTCATGTATGTGTGAATGGACCTATAAAACTCTACGAGTCCATGTGCCGACCGATAGAAAAATCTGGAAGCACACGGACATTTCACACATGTGAGAATGTAGAAAAGGGATTTTACAGATAACATTATTACTCCAAGTCACACAGAACAGATACAGAATAATATGTGCATCCTGGCACTTACCGTTGATGTCTTGTCTGATTAGAGCTGCTTTCTCCTGTTTCTTCTCCATCTGGTCTGACCCTCATGTCGACATCTTGCAGCCACGACTCGTCTTGTTACAATGATCATCGCAGCCCTGAAAATAACAAGGTCACATATATTGTATACATACTTGTGTCTCTCCCCTCAATACAGATATGTACCCCACCAATAAAAATATAAAGTGATAAGCAGTGCTGTGCCCCCCATTAACTATAATCTCTGCTGCCCATTAATATAAATTATTCAGTCTGTGACTCTGCTCAATTAACTGTAAGGCTTTGTGCACACAGAAAATATGCAAGGTTTTGCAGTTCAAGAAAAGTGAATGAGATCCCTGAAGTCTCTGCACACGCTGCTTATTTTTTCATTGCAGATTTGCAGCAAATTCAAATCTGTATAATTTCAATTCTTGCAGTGTATTTCACCCATACTAATGGGGAAAATATGTAGCAAAAGCATGGCAAAAACATTGCCAAAAAATAAATGTGTTTTACACAGCATTCTTCCTGCCAACACATTAGGATATGCAGCAGAATTTTCTCCTGCAAATCTTGGACGTGTGCACATAGCCTTAGTTCCTGTCCTGTGTCCCCCCATTCATTATAAGTCCTTTATAGCATCATAATGAATTTGGGGGTGGGAGAAGACATAATCAGGTACTGAGCAACCTCCACCACCTCCCAATTTATTACAAGTCCCTGACAGAGTCTTCTCCCACCTTTCAGTTCATTATAAAGTGTCCTATGCAACTGATTGCCTCCTCTCCCCCAATAAATTTTAACTCCCCGATAACATTACAATGAATTGTGAGATGGGGAGGATGCTATCAGAGGCTTAGCACCCTCCTCCACCACCCAATTCATTTCACATCCATATCTTATGTCCTCCTCACCCGCCTCCTGTTCAAAAGTCCATTATAAGTCCCCCTTACTCCCATCCCAATCCCCCATATCCATCATTGTCCTCTTCACCACCCCATTATTGCCCTCTCCACCACCTCCATCATTGTCCTCTCCACCACCTCAATCATTGCCCTCTCCAACACCCCAAACATTGTTCTCCCCCACTACTCCCATCATTGTCCTTTCCACCACCTCCATCATTGTCTTCTCACCACCACCTCCATCATTACGCTCTCCATCACCTCAATCATTGCCCTCTCCAACACCCAAATAATTGTTCCCCCCCACTCGCATCATCATCCTCTCCTCTACCCCATCATTGTTCTCCCCCACCACCCCCATCATTGTCCTTTCCACTACCTCCATCATTGCCTTCTCCTCCCTACCCCCACCATTGCCATTTCCACCACCTTCATCATTGCCTTCTCCCCCACCACGCCTATCATTGCCTTTCCACCACCTCCACCATTGCCTTCTCCCCCACCACCCCATCATGGCCTTTCCACTACCTCCATTGTTGCCTTCTCCCCCACCACCCTCATCATTGCCCTCTCTACCACCTCCATCATTTCCTCTTCACCACCCCAATCATTGTTCTCTCCCACCACTCCCATAATTGTCCTCCCCACCTCCCCCATCATTTTCCTGTCAATCACCTACAACATTGCCTTCTCCCCCACCACCCCATCATTGACCTTTCCACCATTGCCTTCTCCCCCCGACCCCCATCATTGCTGTTTCAACCACACCCATCATTGCCTTCTCCCCACCAACCCATCATTGCCCTTTTCACCACCTCATCATTGCCTTTTTCCCTACCGCACACATCATTGCCCTTTCTACCACCTCCATTATTGCCTTCTCTCCCACCACTCCCATCATTGCCCTTTCCACCACCTCCATCATTGCCTTCTCCCCACCATCTCCATCATTGCGCTCTCCATCACTTCAATCATTGCCCTCTCCAACACCCAAATAATTGTTCCCCCCACTCCCATCATCATCCTCTCCTCCACCCCATCATTGTTCTCCCCCACCACCCCCATCTTTGTCCTTTCCACTACCTCCCTCATTACCTTCTCCTTCCCACCCCCACCATTACCCTTTCCACCACCTCCATCATTGCCTTCTCCCCCACTACCCCTACCATTGCCTTTCCACCACCTCCATCATTGCCTTCTCCCCACCATCCCATCATTGCCTTTCCACCACCTCCATCATTGCCTTCTCCCACACCACCCTCATCATTTCCCTCTCTAACACCTCCATCATTTCCTCTCCACCACCCCAATCATTGTTCTCTCCCACCACTTCCATAATTGTCCTCCTCACCACCCCATCATTGTCCTTTCAATCACCTACATCTTTGCCTTCTCCCCCACCACCCCATCATTGACCTTTCCACCATCTCCATCATTGCCCTCTCTCCACCACCCCATCATTGCCCTTTTCACCACCACCTCCACATCATTGTCCCTTCTACCACCACCATCATTGCTTTCTACCCCACCAACCCCTTCATTGCCCTTTCCATCACCTCCATCACTGCTTTCTCCCCCATCATTGCCCATTCAACCACCTCCATCATTGCCTCCTCCCCACCACCCCCACCATTGTCTCCCCTCCACAATCCCCATCCTTGCCTTCTCCGCCACCACCACCATCATTGCCCTTTCCACCATCAATTCATTGCTCTTTCCACTACCTACACACACCACCGCTCACCTCCGCGCACACACACAGCGCATCATTCACCTCTCTGCACGCTCCCCGGCAGCTGTAGTGGATACACACACTCAAACACAGCACCACTAACCTCTACACACACACACACACACACACACACACACAGTCACACAGAGAACCACTCACTTCTCTGCACGCTTCCCGCAGCCACAGCTGTTACGGTTCTGCAGCACAGGACTAGGGTAGGAGGGGGAAAACTGACCCTGCACTGCGATGGAGTGGGTGACCCATTCCTATGAATAGAACTGCCGATGATCCTAGGCTAATCTCAAGCGAAGACCTACAGATAGGGGGAAGGGGGGTCCCTGAAAGATATAAGGACTGGGTACAAAAACTGGTCACCTCCTAACAGAAAACACAAAGAAGGCTGCAGAAACAAACTGAAAACAGATACTAAGACTAGCAGAATCAGAGGTCCCGGAACTGCACTAATTAAACACACAGTATGCAAAGCAAGGTTCCAAGCCAGACTTCAAGCGAATTAACACTGTTGTTCAGCAAGGAATGGGAGACAGGTGCAGGCTAATAAAGGGTGATACAATCACCTGACCAAAGGCAAACCCAGAACCAGGGGAAAAAGACCAGCAGCCAGAACACTACAAGAAAATGGCGTATAGTCACAAACTGAGCAGATTCTAACAGCAGCATCACCATCGCTGACAGCTTCCTCTCTCTGACACAGAAGTGTACTGAATGATGACGTCATCCAGTCGCGCTGCTGTGTCAGATAGGATGCGTGGGCAGGAAGCAGTACGGATCCATGCAGCTCCGCTTCCCTGCCATTTTCTCCTATAGGCAACAGAGCTGCAGGGATCGCTCCCTGCCCGCCGCACATGAGGGCAATCTGGCCAGGCCCCCTCCCCCGGAGCTTCAGGGCCGAAGAATCGGTCCAGATTGCCCTCATTATTAACCCCCACAAAGGGGCCCCCTCCAACCCTGGGCCCTAATGCAGCTGCACTGGCTGCGCATGCGGTATGTCCACCCCTGAAAAGATCACATAAAAAGTCATACCAAATCCACAGCAGTATAGATATAGACTCTAAACAGAACCCATACAAAACCTATATATATATATATATATATATATATATATATATATATATATCCTAAACTACAATGAATACTGTAGCAAGTCTGGAATCTGCTGCTTTGGTCAAGTTTAGTTAAAAGGAGGTCACCACAGCAGCCCAATACACAAGGAACTCAGGGAAGCAGTCCAGACATGGTACTGGGGCAGTTGAGGCTCCAGTACTTGTCATAGTGATTAAGCATCAGTTCCATAACACCAGATACAAAAAGAGGAGAAGTAAAGGAAACAAAACAGTAGTATGAATGAGTACTTCGTATCGAATAACCTATTCAAATTTTGCAGCAGCTTTTTTTAGCTAAACATAGAAGTCAATCAAGAAGGAATGGAAAAGAATAATGGAAAGGCTGATATTAGCTCTTTTATACCTACTACTATGGCTCAAAAATCTACCACAGAAGCTGTATGTTTGATTGAAGTCTTATAACCATAATTTTAATATTTATTTCAATAATTATTTTCTTAAATCAATAGTACAAATTTAAAATGAGCAATATTGTAATATATATTAAAAAAAATCTTCTTTCTGTGCCAGGGAGGATATTGTAACAAGGAGTGACCGGGAGGGGGGGTTTGTAGTCAGAGCCGAGTTCTTAAATGTACAACACACAGAGTCCACTGAGTTAATTGTCAGCGAGTACCCCCCTGGTGCCCTTGCACATCAGCAGATGGGACCAACACAACCTTCCTCATGACGTATCTTGTTCTTGCTCCAGCCGCAGTAGTCTGGGCAAATCAAAGGCAGAAGAGGCAACTGTGTACAACGGGGAAAACAGAGTAATTTTTAATAGAACAGAATGGTTGGAATCAGATTACAAAGAAAAGTGCACAACTAGATTACTGTTCTCCCCCTGATGCTAGCTGCGGCCGTACCCACAACAGTCACAGAAGTCGAAAGTCAAAACAATCCACACACTGGATTCTGGGCGCCTCCTATAGTCCTGGAGACCTGTAACGCAAGCAGTTGGTCCTTGTTCCTCAGTTCTATATAATCCAGGGCAACAGTTCCCTCCTATCCAGAGGCCTGGCAGTGCCCTGTATCATGCATATCTGTCCTGTCCAATGTCCCAGGCAGTTCGGGAGGCAAACAGCAGCTTCCTGTGGCCTCACTGATACTGACCCAACCCACCAGTTATCTGTTTCTGTCCTTACTAGATACATTACAGACATGACAGGCACAGCACATAAAAGGAACATTATAACAACATACACTATATTATATGGCATAACAAGCACATACATTACATTACACAATAGACAACATATGGAGATGCATAATTTATTATACAGGAGGTGCACGCGGGGGGTCACACGTCGAGAGGAGAGGGCGCAGCTGAGGGGACCTGCCACTTCCTTACAATATCTCACTCTCAAAATTCTCAATTCCTAAGTACAATACTCGTATATATTCAGTGAAGACAGATTTTTATATTACAGGTTTATTTAGGTGTGAGGGAATAGGAGGAGCTCTGCTCCTAGCTCCTCCCTTCTCCCCTCATCCGCCACCACATAGAATCTTAATAGCAGCTACTGTCATCTTCTTATCTCGATAATGTAAGAATCTATCATCACTGAATACAGAGAATGCAGATTTTACCCGTGAATTGAAAATTTTTGGACAATGAATGATAGGTCCAGGAGGAGAAAGAAGTAGATTTCTCCAATAAGATATGATACAATTAGTTTCTTATTTTCATGTGCACAATTGATTTGTTAAATAAAAATTAAAATGACAGTTACTTTTTAAGGAGTTATTTCCAACATTCCAAGCTATGGCAAGATGATAATTTGCTGGGACCCACACTGATCCCAAGAACAGGGTTCTGAAATGTCCCATCTGAAGAGCTCCAGCTCTATTCATTGTCTATGGGACTGTTGTAGAAATCCAACTAGAGAGCTGAGCCATCATCAAGCACAACAGATAATATTTGGCAAAAAATGCAGATTTTTGTGGGATCGGCCAACCAAATAATGCAAGTGTGAGGAATCTTTTTTCTTTTAGGGGTCCTTTGGATATTTATACCATCACTCGGGGGCTGTGCAAAATTATCAATTTTAAATTTATCCTGCTATATTTGGTCTAACATTTAATTAACTAACCCCTAATGTGACGGCTGGAACTGCTTCTCTTTGTTGCGGCTGTGATGTTAGGTGGTATTGATGATGTTGCTACTTACAACTGCTTCTCCAGATTTGCATCCGTCTGGAGCACAGGCAACTCTTTGCAATGAATTTTGAAAGTAACTTGCAGCAGTTGAACACAGATGTATATTACACTGCAAGTCTCCTCACAATGGAAAATTCATTACTGCTCACGTTACATTTATAGAACTGAAGCAGTAGGTGGTCTTCAGAAAATACATGAAAAAACGTCCTGACACAATCCTTTATTCCACGTGCTGCAGTGTCAGTGGTAACTAAAGGACCGGTCCGAGCACTGCGGTCGCCAGAAATCTGCAGCAGACCCGAGGTTCCACACCCCTGAACTAATATGTAATGGAGATTTGTAACTCTCCCCGAACATTTTATCGGAAGATATAAGGTAATTTTAAAATTTTAAATGAAAAAAAACAATCCTTTTGTTGTGATGTCAGATAAGTCTGTGATATAGCTTTGTTTTTTTTGCAGCTGCTTACGCCACTCTATCTGACACATGAACATTGAGTCGATAGAGATAGCTGTCAGAGGAATAAACGTACAGGAGATCTTATCCCCAGCTTGGCCATGTCTTATTATGTGCTTCTTACAAGCCCTATTATCTTATATTGTAAACTCTATTCACTTATATGTGAGTACTTTGAAAGACAATAATTCACACTTCTATTAGGAGTGGCCCTAAGTTCTAAATGAAACTTGAGACATGGAACAAATAATATTATTGAAATGTGGTAAACCTCAGTCCTCGTGGCTAGTCTATTCTTGTGTACTCATATGACTTAATGCAGAAAATGCTGGAAAAATTATGCTCTCAATGATAGGTTGTGGATGTTCGGGTTCGCTGGGTTTTTCCAGACTTTTCGGGACCCGAACTTGACCCCGGACACGAAAACCTATATACGTTAATGGAGACGTGACCATCAGTGGTTGTAAAATGGTCGGTGTAAGGGCTAGGGGGGGCTGAAAAAGGAAGAAGAATGGAGGTAAGTGCAGGACAATTGCCTTGCAAACAAATGTGGATAGAGAAATGACTTAGGGTCCCTGTTATGAATGGGTTACCGAGGAGGAAAACAAAACCAAGCCAAGTAACATAAAACTAGAGAGGTTGGTAACTATGCGGATTGCAGACCCCTGATCCTAACCACACAACTAACAGCAGCCGTGGAGCGTACCTACGATGATTCTAGACGCCTCGTCACAGCCGGAGGACTAAATAAGCCTAAAGCAAGAAAAGGGGAAATCTAAAACTGCCCCAGAGCAGACTCCAAAGGAATACAGTTGTGGCCAAAAGTATTGACACCCCTGCAATTCTGTCAGATATTACTCAGTTTCTTCCTGAAAATGATTGCAAACACAAATTCTTTGGTATTATTATCTTCATTTAATTTGTCTTAAATGAAAAAACACAAAAGAGAATGAAGCAAAACATTGATCATTTCACACAAAACTCCAAAAATGGGCCAGACAAAAGTATTGGCACCCTCAGCCTAATACTTGGTTGCACAACCTTTAGCCAAAATAACTGCAACCAACCGCTTCCAGTAACCATCAATGAATTTCTTACAATGCTCTGCTGGAATTTTAGACCATTCATCTTTGGCAAACTACTCCAGGTCCCTAATATTTGAAGGGTGACTTCTCCAAACTGCCATGTTTAGATCTCTCCACAAGTGTTCTATGGGATTCAGTGCTTTCTCTCAAACCATTTTCTAGTGCCTTTTGAAGTGTGTTTTGGGTCATTGTCCTGCTGGAAGACTCATGACCTCTGAGGGAGACCCAGCTTTCTCACACTGGGCCCTACATTATGCTGCAAAATTTGTTGGTAGTCTTCAGACTTCATAATGCCATGCACACGGTCAAGCAGTCCAATGCCAGAGGCAGCAAAGCAACCCCAAAACATCAGGGAACCTCCACCATGTTTAACTGTAGGGACCATGTTCTTTTCTTTGAATGCCTCTTTTTTTCTCTTGTAAACTCTATGTTGATGCCTTTGCCCAAAAAGCTCTACATTTGTCTCATCTAACCAGAGAAAATTCTTCCAAAACATTTTAGGCTTTTTCAGGAAAGTTTTGGCAAACTCCAGCCTGGCTTTTTTTATGTCTCGGGGTAAGAAGTGGGGTCTTCCTGGGTCTCCTACCATACAGTCCCTCTTCATTCAGATGCCGATGGATAGTTCAGGTTGACACTGTTGTACCCTCGGACTGCAGGGCAGCTTGAACTTGTTTGGATGTTAGTCGAGGTTCTTTATCCAACATCGGCACAATCTTGCGTTGAAAACTCTTGTCAATTTTTCTTTTCTGTCCACATCTAGGGAGGTTAGCCACTGTGCCATGGGCTTTAAACTTCTTGATGACACTGCGCACGATAGACACAGGAACATTCAGGTCTTTGGAGATGGACTTGTAGCCTTGAGATTGCTCATGCTTCCTCACAATTTGGTTTCTCAAGTCCTCAGACAGTTCTTTGGTCTTCTTTCTTTTCTCCATGCTCAATGTGGTACACACAAGGACACAGGACAGAGGTTGAGTCAACTTTAATCCATGTCAGCTGGCTGCAAGTGTGATTTAGTTATTGCCAACACCAGTTAGGTGCCACAGGTAAGTTACAGGTGCTGTTAATTACACAAATTAGAGAAGCATCACATGATTTTTCGAACAGTGCCAATACTTTTGTCCACCCTCTTTTTTATGTTTGGTGTGGAATTATATCCAATTTGGCTTTAGGACAATTCTTTTTGTGTTTTTTCATTTAAGACAAATTAAATGAAGATAATAATACCAAAGAATTTGTGTTTGCAATCATTTTCAGGAAGAAACAGAGTATTATCTGACAGAATTGCAGGGGTGTCAATACTTTTGGCCACAACTGTAGACAGCCCCCACACATGTATTGACGGTGAGACAAGATGAAAACACGAACACAGGTAGGAAAATAGGCTGAGCAAACGATGGGGCCCACACTAGCTAGGACAGGAAAGGAAAGATACTGTCTGCAATCACGCCAAAAAACCCTGCAAAAATGTCCAACACTTCTGATAGCAAAAAATACCCTGAAGTCACTAGACTTCTCCCACTATATCAGCACTCTGGCATATTCTGAGAACAGAGCAAAAAGAGGCCAATCTAATAATGGACAAAAAGCAAACTGGCACATACAGTGACATAAGAGTGGAAATTCAGCACAGCCCCAGCCGGGGCTGGCTGACCCACAAAAAACTGAATAGACCAAACCAAATCAAATGTGAACATTAGCAAAGACAACTTAGCTTGAGATGGCAGGAACTGAGCTGGAAACTAAGACCTCAGGAAAAAATCACCAGCATGGGAATAGGGAGTCGGCTGTCTTAAATCCAGTCTGAGACTCCAGATATCCACTCCTCTTCCTCATTATCAGGTGGCAGGTCTCTGTTAATTAGATAAGCTTCACTACCTCCTGCCACCACCAGAGGGAGCCTGGAAAGAGAACTCACAACTCCTCTGTCAGCACAACCAGCTCCCTCACCAGAAACCAGAGGCAGACCAGAAAATGAGTTCACAACAGGTCCCGTTTCACTTAGCGATGCACCAGCGATCCCGACAACGATACGACCTGGTAGGGATCGCTGGTGCGTCGCTAAATGGTCGCTAGTAAGCTGCCAAACAGGCAGATCTCTTCAGCGACGCAGCAACGATCCAGCAATCAAACACAGCGATATGCATTGGCCACCGGGACGCCGACGACAAAAAAATGGCCCAGCACGATCAGCGATATCCAGCAGGGGGGCCGGTCGCCGCTATGTGTCACATGTAGCGAGATCGCAGGCGAGATCATTGTTGCATCGCAAAATCGGTGACGCATTAGCGATCTTGCTAGCGATCTCGCTATGTGAGACAGGGCCTTTAAAGGGGTTCTGTCACCATAACAAGCGTGGTAAAATAGGAAGTAAATGATTAACATAAAAATGTTAACAATGCCCTCACAGATACTGAGGCTTGCTACCACCAGTCCAGTTAAAAATTTCACCCACAGAGCATGAGGCACAGTACCCCCCCTCACAGAAGCAGCTTACAAATTTCACCCATAGTTTCAAAGTCCAAAAGGAATCCGAGGTACCAGGAAAAAATTCTCATTGCGATAAAAAATGACTTATTCTTTCTTTGAAAGCACATGTCAGTAGTTATAAATGAGGTAATGAGGTAGATGAATTAAGCAACATTTTGGCCATGACAGGCCTTTTTCAAGCCAAAAATTACTAGTTTATAAAAAGTCAGCTATAACATAGCCATTAGCCACTGAACCCAGTGAATTTCACCTAAAGATCATGGGGCACAGTAACCCTCAACTCCAAAATGTCAGCTCCAGTAACATACGTTACAAATGCCGCACATGAAAAAAGGGTAGTGTGGCGCCCCTGAGGCTCAGTCGCCACAAAGGTACTGCACCTTCTCCTAAGGTGTAGTGCCCCACCATCCGGGTAAGGTGGGAACTCCTTTCCACACTCCAACACTCGCACCCCACACAACAGGGTAGTTCAGCACAACCACATTGCGGCTCCATGCATAGAGAGTAGCAGAGCACCTTTGGTGGTTCCCTGCTTGGAACACTGGACGTGCTGGGAGGTGGGTGGAGTTAAGATACATAAAAAGAGTGGGAAAGTGTAGGATGACAGGTCAGTCTGACAGAAGGTCAGTCGGGTAGGAAGTCACTCGGACAGGAGTGAGGATCCCTGGAAGAAGGGATGGAGGAAGGAGTGCTGCAGCTGCCTCAGTGACCTGAGCCAGCTGGCACGGGAAAGGAAAGAAGTAGAAGGACGTTGAACTGTAACCTAAGCTTCCATAAGAAAGAAAGATTAGTACGGAACGAAGGAGTAGAGAGAACAGAGAGGACATGGGTTAGAAGAGGAACCCTGCCTATAGGTTCTCAGCGCAATGCCGGGGCCTGGTCCCCGAGTTTGTATGGACACTTGTGGTTCTGCAGCAGACACCGGTGGAGTAGACGGCTGTAAATGCACTACTCCCATCTATGACTTGGGGCACAACAGCAACTGGATAGAGAGCCGGGACTCAGGAGAAGGGAGTTCCCGAAGCAGGCTACAGCTGTCTGCCGTACAAGTAGAGTTCTTGGGAACATCTGACAGAAGGAATGCCAGTGTAACTAAGTACTAGGAGATCTTCACACTTTAAGGCGCTATAGAGGAGTCGCTCAGAAAGGTACATGTTGGCGGAGTGTTGGAGGGGAGAGTCCTAACTTGCCTGGAGGTTGATTGAGTCTCTGACCCGGAGGACACAGCCCGGAGGCAGGCACCCGTGTGTGTGTACAATGGACTGTGAGTAAAGCTTTGGAACTACAAGCCCCGGTGTCCTCCATTCATTTGTGCGCTAACACCTTCAGCACCGCCAAAGCTGGGTACCACTCTCTACACCACCTGCGCCCCTCCTCTTCAATTGCATCTACACTGCCCTGGGGCTACAGCAACACACCACCAGCCCCAGAGGATCTGCATGCAGTGTCGGCCTAACATCTCACTTGCCGAACACCACAGGTGGCGTCACGAACTATTCCATTAGCTACATTTCCCCCATTACTTGGGCGCCCAGGGCCACGGACCGGGTCACCGCTGCTGTGACACATTCCCCTGACACCGGCCCGGTACCGAGTACCCCCACAGCCCTGGGAGGGTGACCCATAGCATGATCTTGGACCAAGCTTATGGACCGCTGCAAGGCTTGCTACTGGCAGTACAGTTAAAAATTTCACCCACAGAGCATGTTTTCACATTTCCCTCACAGAAGCTGATAACAAATTTCACCCACAGAGCATGTTCTCTCATCTCCTCCAGAGAAGTTGATTAAAAATTTCACACCCAGCCATTGGGGCACAATACCCCAGCAGGCAGGGTTGCAGAGATCACAAAGCAGTTTTTGCCAAAATACTACCACAAGCGGGGTTGTAGCTTCTAATACTTGCCAACAGCGTCGAACTAGCCCACCGGAGAACCGGAGTTCTCTGGTGGGCCCTGGCATCCAGTGGGCCTTGGCACCTGCTGGCATACAGGGGCCCCCAGCCAGTGATGTGTAGCTAATAGCGGCACACCACACAGCTGCTATGGGGGCCCTGTGCCAGAGGAGCAGCAGTGGGTGACAGGAGGCAGGAGCCCCTGTCGCCGCTGCAAAAGAGAAATGAATATTCACTGCTTCTCACGCCCACATGGGCGTGGGAAGCAGTAAATATCATTTCACGGTCTCCACTCCCCCAGGGGCCCCGCCCCCCAGCCTAGTAAGCCGCTATGCGGCTGTAAATCAGGGCCGGCGACGCCCTCAATTGTAATGGGAGAGAGCGCGTCAGATGACGTTCTCTCTCCCATCAGTCCCCTCTGTTGACTCACAGCCGGTGTGCGATGACATCACTTCATCGTGCACCCGCTGTGTGTCTGGCAGACGGGGCAGCTCCTGAGACTGAAGCAAGCATCAGCGTGGGAGCGAGGAGGAGAGGTGAGTATTGTGTTTTGTTTTTTATATCTCTATCTCTCTCTATCTATTTCTATATCTATCTATATATCTATTTTTCTTTCTCTGTATCTATCTATCTCTATATTTATCTGTCTATGTCTATCTTTCTATCTCTCTAGCTATCTATCTATCTCTATCTCTAT
Source organism: Dendrobates tinctorius (assembly GCF_039654945.1). NCBI lineage: Eukaryota > Metazoa > Chordata > Amphibia > Anura > Dendrobatidae > Dendrobates > Dendrobates tinctorius. Next base: position 40,905,650 of record NW_027361917.1, read on the forward strand.
ATCTATCTATCTATCTATCTCTATATCTCTATCTATCCTATCTCTATCTATCTGTCTGTCTGTCTGTCTATCTGTCTCTATCTATCTCTATCTATCTCTATATCTATGTTTCTATATCCATGTACCTGTTCACATTAGGAGGTGCTGGTCGTTTTTTTTTTCTCTATTTAGTTGCTGGATGCTAGCTGCCTCCAGTCTGATCTTGCACCCCTCCCATTGGCCTTGCAGGTGGCCACAATCAGCTCTACCTGCCCATAAATTGTAGGCTTAGCCCGGTAGTGACATGTTTGTCCAAAATTGTAGGCTGGTGGCCCAGAAATGGCTTATGTATGGAAGAGCAGGGACCCATCAGGGGGATGGGTCACCTTGCCGTGGTTGATGGGCTTACATGAACTGGATAATCTGTGCACTAAGAACCTTCATTTTCATCTTACTGTAAGTTTTAAAAATATTTTTGATAAAAATATTTTTGAGGATTATTATCCAAATTGAATGGTTTTAATGTGTTTCTGTGTTTTCACATGGCCTAGATTCATACACATGTGCTGCTGTATTCTATTTTGTCATGTCCACCATGTCTGTCATGTACGCTATGTCTGTTTTGCCTCATGACCCTGGGAGCGGTGTGCACGCGCATCTCATGTCTGCTATCCTGCATGTTCCCTAGAGCAGTGTGCACACTCACCTCATGACTATTGAGCTGTGGGATGCCTGCGTTTCTGCGCTGCCTTCTGTGATCGTCTGTCATGTCTAGAACCCCTGATCATGTGTCCTTCCTATGTTCCAGCAGAGGCTGGTTCTGCATTCATCTCTGCATGTCTGGAACTCTGATCATGTGACCTGCCTAGGTTTCAGCACTGGTTCTGCAATCATCTCTGCATGTCTGGAACTCTGATCATGTGACCTGCCTAGGTTTCAGCACTGGTTCTGCAATCATCCCTGCATGTCTGGAATCCTGATCATGTGACTGCTCCCTGTGATCCTGGAGGACTGAACTGGAAGTTCTCCCCTGGTCCTGACCCGGAAGTGGAGGTGCTATGCCCTATATCAGACCGCCCCTTCCTATGCTCAGGGCCTGAGTATTGTGTTGCTTCCCCGCATGGCTGCTTGGTCTGCTGGGTCGCTCCCTCTATTCTGTGCCATTGCACTTTGCTCTGTCGTGCGTCTCTGCACACGCTCCGTGCTCGTACTCCGTCTCTTTTCCCGTGCCTTGTCTTATGTTTGTCCGTTGTGGCATGTTCGTTCTTGTCCTGCTTGGACTTGTAGTCCTTCTGTTATTCTCTGCCTTGCCTGTTTCTGCCATGTCTTGCCTTTGCTATGCTCTGCCTTGTTCCTCCCTATGGTCTCTGTCTTTGCTTGCTCTGCCTCGCTCTCTCCTATGGTGCTCTGTAGTGCTCCCTGGCACACGCACTATTCCTCCTCTCTTACTTTTGGTGCTCTTTTCCATGTCTAGTCCCAAGGCTCTGCCTTGGTCCGGCTCTGGGCTTCGGCCTACACTCCGCTGCTAGACTCTTTCCTATTGTGCTCTCTTGCACGTTTCTAGGCTAGTCCCAAGGCTCTGCCTTGGCCCGGCTCTGGGTTTCGGCCTACGCTCCGCTGCTAACTCTGTTCTTGCTCCGTGTTTCTGCCTATGCTTCCGTTCCTGGTTCCGTACTCTGCCTATGCTCTGCCTGGTTTCTTGTCTTGCCATGCTCTGTTGCTTCATGTGCCCTTTGCATGCGCCTGGCCTTCCTAGCCTCCTGTTTGTGCCTCAGCCGTGCCCGCCCTAGCCGTGCCCGCCTGCTTGTGCCTCAGCCGTGCTCGTCGGTCAGTGACAGCTGTGTCGCCTGCCATGCCTCAGCCGGGTTTGCTGGAGTCTTGCCCGTCTGTTAGTGCCGCAGCCCGATCAGCTAGCCAGTGCCCCAGCCATGCTCTCTGTGCTCCCTTGCACCTCACGCTGTTTCTGCACTGTGCTCTACGTGCTCTCTATAGCACGCGCAGGTCCTCGCCTGCCCTTGGCATCCCTCCCCGTGCTTCTATAAAAGTACGTGCAGGTTTTGCCATGTATCCTGTCATGACCTCTTGCACGCACAGGCCCTAACCCTGTTCTCGTACTCTGTCTCTGGCTTGTCCTCGCACGCACAGGCCACCGTCCTTGTACCTGTCCCTGGCATGCCCCTCGGCATGCGCAGGCCTCCGTCCTGTGAACCTGATCCTGGCGTGTCTCCAAGCACGCACCCTGCCTTGAACCCTGGCGTGTCTCCAAGCACGCACCCTGCCTTGAACCCTGGCGTGGCTCCAAGCACGCACCCTGCCTTGAACCCTGGCTTGCCTGCCGGATTCCCGAAACCTGCCGACTGCTGCCAGAGGTCCGGAACCAGATGACTGAGACCTGATGTCCGGAGCTGATGTCCGCAGCCTGATGCCTGGACCCTGTCGGTCGTTGCCAGTAGTCCAGAGTCCGATGCCATCGCACCCCGTCTTGGATCCTGGTGTGTCCTTGCACCCATCCTGCCTTGGACTCTGGCGTGTCTCTCGGTGCACACCTTGTCTTGGACTCTGGCGTGTCCTAGCACGGATCCCTTCTAGGAACTCTTGTGTGATCCCTAACACGTACCCTGCCCTGGACCATGGTATGTTTTCGTGCACGTGTTATGCCTGGAACATTTGGCGTGCCCTTGCACGCATCTTGCCGTGTTTCACTGTTTGTGCCCTGCACCTGATTCCCTGTTTATGCCTTGCACCTGAATAAAGTGTGAAACCACCTTTGCTGAAGAAACTTTGTGACTTCGCTTTATGTTTGGTATCCTGTCTGTCCTGTTGCCAGACACTCTATAGTGTATCCTTGAGCCGGCCGTCTGGTCCAGCTGCCGTGGTGGCTCACCCCCTTGGTCTTGCCCCTGACACTCCCTGTACAGGGGATGGGTTCTCACTAGGTCAGCTCGCCCTAGGTGGGTGGGCGCCAAGGCCCAGAGGCTCCACTCATTCAAGAAAAGCGACTCAGCGTAAGCTGACGCTCGTCACATCTATCTATCTATCTATCTATCTATCTATCTATCTATCTATCTCTATTTTAGACATAGAGATAGATAGATATAGAGAGATAGATATAGAGATACTGTAGATATAGAGATAGATATAGAGATAGATAGATAGAAAAAAAAGGAAACAGCACAGTACTTAGCTTCGGGTGCACGGTCCCTGGCAGAAAGTCCTATTTTCAGCCACAATTTCAATATTCATTCCAAAAAAGGCAGCACTCAATAGTAACTTTATTCAGGCTATGTGCCCACATAGCATTTTAAACCGGACACTCAAAACCGGACTCCTTCCCAGAAAACGCGCGTTTTTTTCAGCGCGATTTTACCGCGATTATATTCGCGTTTTTGCCGCAATTTTCACGTGTGAAATTCAAGCACTTTCCAAGAGATTTAAAGCATCGCTTGGAAAGTGATTGACAGGTTGGTCACACTCGTCAAGCATAGCATTTGACAAGTGTGACCAGCTTTTTACTATTGCGGCTGCCTATGCGGCATCAATAGTAAAAGATAGAATGATTAAAAAAAAAAATCGGGGTATATTTACCTTCCGACGTCCCGCGCAGCCTCAGTGATGCTCCCGTTCCCAGCGATGCCTTGCGAGACCTGTGATGACGGTGGTCTCGAGTTGCTATAGTGATCTCACGAGACCGCTAGAGTAACGCGAGACTACGTCATCACAGGTCCTTGCCGCAAGGCATTACTGGGAACGCTGAGGCCCGGGAAGGCTGCGCATGACGCCGGAAGGTAAATATACCCCGATTTTTTTTTTATTTTTTATTCTTTTTTTTTTTACAGGGGTATGGTACCCAGGGCCTGGAGGACAGTCTCCTCTCCTCCACACCATGGGTACCATCCGCACATGAGACGCTTAACTTTGCGCATGGTGAGCATAGCCACATGCGGGAAGTAAGCGGTTCTCATGCATTCCTATGGGTGCGGAATCACGGCAATTCTTTGCAATTCCGCAAAAAGAATGAGCATGCTGCGATTTTTTCCGCGATGCGATTCCACTGCGGAAAAAAGCGCAGCATTAGCACAGCATGTGCGGAATGCCATAGGAATGCATGGGGTGCATTCTGTATGAGTTTTTTAAACGCTTTCGCACCGAAAATCACGGCAAAAACGCTTAAAAATCGCATCGTGGGCACACAGCCTCAAAGTGGTAGGTGAGTTTTATTCAGCCCACATATCAAGGCAACATTTCGGCTCAACTGAGCCTTTCTCAAGCCGGCTTGAGAAAGGCTCAGTTGAGCCGAAACGTTGCCTTGATATGTGGGCTAAATAAAACTCACCTACCACTTTGAAAAAAGTTACTATGGAGTGCTGCCTTTTTTGGAATGAATAGATAGATAGATAGATAGATATAGAGAGATAATTATAGACTATCTCTATCTATCTCTATCTATTATCTATATACCGTATCTATCTATCTTTCTCTATATCTATGTATTATCTATATATCTATCTAACTCTATATCTATCTTTTTATCTATAGTTGTCTATCTCTATATCTATCATCTATCTATCTGTGGCGCCCTTGAGGCTCAGTCGCCACAGAGGTACTGCACCTCCACCTGAGGTGTGGTGCCCCATCATCCAGGTAAGTTGGAGGCTCCTGACCACGCTCAAACACTCGCACCCCACACAACAGAGTAGTTCAGCAAAGCCACATTGCGGCTCCTTGCTTGGAGAGTAGCAGAGCACCTTTGGTGGTTCCCTGCTTGGAACACTAAACGTGCTGGGAGGCGGGTGGAGTTGAGAATACATAAAAGAGCGGGAATGTTTAGGATTACAGGTCAGTCTGGGAGAGGAAGCCACTCAGAGAGGAGTGAGGAAAGAAGATCCCTGAGAGGGGGATGGAGGAAGGAGGTGCTGCAGCAGACCTCAGTGACCTGGGTCTGCTGGCACGGGAAAGGAAAGAAGGAGAAAGACATTGAACTGAAACCTGATCTTCCATAAGAGAGAGAGATTAGTACGGAACGAAGGAGTAAAAGGGAACAGAGGACGCGGGTTAGGAGAGAACCCTGCGTAGAAGTTCTAAGCGCAAGGCCGGGGCCCGGTCCCCGAGGTTGTATGAATGCTAATGGTCCTGCAGCAGACACCGGCGGAGTAGTGGGCTGTAAATGCACTACTCCCTCCCATCTAAGACTTGAGGCACAACAGCAACTTGGATAGTGAGCCGGGACTCAGGAGTGAGGAGTCCCCGAAGCAGGCTACAGCTGTCTGCCGTACAAGTAGAGTTCTTGGGAACATCTGTCAGGAGGAACTCCAGTGTAACTCAGTACTAGGAGATCTTCACACTCAAAGGCGATATAAGAGGAGACGTTCAGAAAGGTACATGTTGGCGGAGCATTGGAAAGGAGCATTCCATCTTGCCTGGAGGTTGACTGAGTCCCTGACCCGGAGGACACGGCACGGAGGCAGGCACCTGTGTGTACTACAGACTGTGAGTAAAGCTTTGGAACTACAAGTCCTGGTGTCCTCCATTCATTCTTGCGCCAACGCACCCAGCACCGCTACATCTGGGTACCAGCTTCTACACCGCTTGTGCCTCTCCCCTTCCCCTACATCTACACTGCCCTGGGGCTACAGCTCCACCTGTGGGGAGCTTCACCATCTTGGCTGCAACACACCACCAGCCCCAGAGGATCTGCATGCAGCGTCGGCCTAACATCTCACTTGCCAAACACCACAGGTGGCATTACGAATTATTCCATTCACTACATTCTACCATTCAATTTCCCCCATTAATTGGGCGCCCAGGGCCACGGACCGGGTCACCGCTGCTGTGACACATCCCGCCGACACCGGCCTGGTACCGAGTACCCCACGGCCCTGGGAGGGTGACCCATATCCATCCATAGATCTATCTATTTATCCTATATCTATCTATATCTATCTATATATATATAGCATTATACCCTATGAGGGGGGCAGCATTATACCCTATGAGGAGGGTCAGCATTATACCCTATGGGCGGCAGCATTATACCCTATGAGGGGGTGCATTATACACTATGAGGGGGGGCAGCATTATACCCTATGAGGGGGGCAACATTATATTCTATGAGATGGCTGCATTATATTCTATGAGGGGGCTGCATTATATTCTATGAGGGGACTACATTATATTCTATGAGGAGGCTGCATTATAATATATGAGGGGGCTGCTTTTTATTCTATGAGGGAGGCTACCCCAACTCCTGCTACGTAATTAAGATTTGTACTACCTTATATTATACCAGGATATTAGCGTGCTTTACTGCACAATTGGTGGTCTTGTATATATCTCTATGTAGCTACATAGTGGGCCCCAAGAATGATTTTCTCTGGTAGGCCCAAGGTATTCCAGTCCGACGCTGCTTGCCAACACAACAGTTATATAATGCCGACACTGGTGAAAGTGTCGAGTAACAGATGTATCACCAAATTTACCATGGTTAGCTTCAGAAATTGCTTTACAGACTGGAAGGGTTATGGTCCCAAAGAGAGATGCTGGATCCCTAAGAAGCATATTCATGTTCTAATCTTGCCCAAGAGGCTTAATGCTAAACATCTTCTTTCTTTTGTTACTGACTTTTCTGGGAGGGGCACTTGTCTTAGCTCCAGGGCTGGGCTCTGCTCACTTCCTCTATGGACACGACTCATTGTTGTTTCAAAAGTTACCCTACAAACTCCAGTGACCATCATCACCTTAGGCCTTTTCCATTTGACTTAGTCACACGTGTCTGAGTATTAAGTTTCTTCCACCAGTTAGCTCACTTATTATCATCTCCTCAAACTCCTGTTGCTTTTACAATCTGCATTTGCTTCCTTGCTGAGACCTGCAGGTAACTCATCATCTGTTGTAAGCATTACAGACTGCTTTATGGAGACTAATCACATCACTATCACTACTGCAACAAAGTGTATCTTGTCCATATACAAGTTTGCCTCTACATCTCAGCTGCCAGCGGCTATCCATTGTTTGGTTATTAACCTTTCATCTGCTGAAAACACTATGAACCTTTCTCGAGACTAGTTCAAATTATAAATGTTACTCCTTTTCTTGGACTGACTATACATCTTCTGCTCCTATGTTTATCTACACCTGTCATGCATCTGAGTTTGAACGCTTGAGCCTATGCTTTGCGGTAGGCTTCTCCATCCACTGAGCCACAGTAGATACAACTTTTCAACTACTGTTTAGTTTCTGTATTTCTTGCTTCAGTCTTTTTAGGATAACAGGTGTTTTAAATTACTCATTTGTCTGCCCTTTTGGGTGCAGCTTTATAAACTTCCCCCTGCTTGGATTTCCTGCTGGTCTCATTTGGATGTCCAGCCATACTGCTGTAGTTTAAAGGTAACCTGGCAGCAGAATTATGCATAGTAACCTACACACAGTGTCAGGCTGGCGTTGTTATACTGAATAAAATGATACCTTGGTTGATTAAAAACGTCTTGTGGATATTAATCTTTATTTTCAGTTTTGTATTAATAAGATTATTGTGCCCTAAGGCGGGGTTCATGTATGTGTAGGTAGGGGCCGGGATTGGGGGAGTGGACCACTACTTACACTGTCCGGATGACACCAGGCGATGCAAGGACGAGGCACAGACAGATTTCAATAGTAACAGTTCCGGATTTATTCGTCGTCCTCCTGACGACCACAACCATGCACTGCAGCCTCTTTACAGTTCTCTGTCTCCAGGCCCGGGTACCTGCACCTTTGCTCCAGTTGAAGTAACATCCCTCGCGGATCTTTCGCTGGGGCTGTCCTAGACCAATCTACCGCCAGCGCTTCACCTGCCCGAGGTCGTCGTCCAATTGGTACCCCCAGGGCCTCGTCTGTCCTGTGGTCCGTCGGGTCAGGGCCACCCCCCTGACTGTCTCTTTGCTGTCCGTCCTTTGGTCGAGCTCTTCTCTCTTCACCGTCTTTACCGAGCTCCTCCCTGGATTAGCCTGCCTGGAACCCTATCCTGTTCTATTTATCCCCTCTCTCACCGGGAATTCCCCTCCTGGGTTCCTATCTCCCCGCCCCCCATGACTAAGCGTTTCTCAAGCCATAAGTTGATGTTGAGTCCTAAGCTACTCCCCCCTGCCATCTTGTGGTCATTTCTAGGTACTGCACTCTCCTATCCACCTTTCCCAGCTGTCACCCTTCTATCTTGTCAATCTCCGTCTCTAGTGCACAAACCAGCCCCTCCTACTATCAGTCACATCTGTCCGTCAAGTCACCTTCCCCACACTCCCCCTCCCTTTGTCCATTGTCGTCCTGACAAACATACTCCCTACCTACGTCGTTCTGAAGCTTGTCCACAGTCTGTTGTCGGACCGGTCGTTGGGCCAAACCCGCTGCCCACAGGGGCCGACCTAAACAGGGAGCACCATGCTCCGAGCAGCCTACCGCTACTTGCCAGCGCGCACGCCACGTGACAACTTCTGTCGGGTTGGCGAGGTCCAGCCGGACTACTCTACGACGTGAACCTCCCACTACTCTCCCCTTCCACTACCTTCAGCTTTCCGGAACGCCATGACCGAGGCCTTTTGCCTACCAGGTTATCATTGGCGCCCGCCCGTCTTTTTGGGGTGTCCGTGGTGTCGGGGACCTGACTGACGGACCACTGTCTGGTTTGATGTTCTTCGTCTCTACGTCCTTCACCTAAAAAGAGTCATGGTTGGCATCTTTGTCACAGCTACCTCGTACCCGGAACCTGTTACACACATTTTTTCTTGGTTACACCCACTACTCATTAAATCGACTTTTAGCACACTGTTATCTCTACCTTAATAACAATAAGAGTTACCCAACAGGGGTAACCCCTTTTTCCCTTGTTTGTTTTTACGGTTATTTTTTTCATTTTTTTTTCTTCTTTTCTTTCAACATAACATTTTAAAACAGAACATAAATACTCCCCCTCCCTTTAACATGAGTACATCCTCTCCCATATCCCCGCTATGCCAGGAGCAAACAATCAACAATAAAACATGTCCCTTATCTTGGACGTCGAACTGTCCTCTTGGGGCCTGCACAACGGTGCAGCGAAATTCCGACAGTCCGGGCCATCTCCTGACGACTGATGTTGCGCCAGTCCAGCAGGGGAACCCCACAGCCGTGAGGTTCCCGGGATGTCTCGACTGTTCCTGAGCCCCGAGTGTTCTTTTTGCCCAGGGCTCAGGGGTCATCTCCCTCCTGAGAGATGAGTCAAAAGGGGTAGAAGGGGCCGAAAGTGGTTCCACGGCACATGTTCCGCGCCATTTCTCTACTTGGGGACCAGCAGTCTACCACTGGTGGTGGCGTGGACGCGCTCATCTCTGTCGACATGGTGGCTTTGCTCCATTCGGCCCCCAGCTCCTGCAGTTCCAAACGCAGGTGAGGGACCGGGGTCGTTGACCGGTGAGAAGCAGAGCGGCGAAGTGGGGCCTGCTAGTGTGGGTGGCAGACAGCTCCGCAGAGGTGGCGGAGCCCGTTGACCTGGCCGAAGCTGCAATCCGGAGCGGGGCCGGACCAGCCGCGGACCTTGATGGGCAGGCCGCAGCCGCGGTATGGAGTGCGGCAGAGGCGGCCCTGGACATCGGTGAGCAGGCCGCAGCTGGAACCATGAGCGAGGCAGAGGCGGCTGCGGGTGCCGCCGGGTAGGCCGCGGCCGGCGCAGCGATCGAACCAGAGGCGGCTGCGGAGCAGGCCGCAACCGGATTCGCAGATGGGGTCGGAGTGGCGGCCGCCACTGGTGAGCAGGCCGCAGGGGAGGCCGGAGTGGTGGCAGGCTTCGGGTGGTAAACCGCTGCTGCCAGGTGGAACGCAGCAGCGTCGGCCACGGGCTGGTTCCGCACCGGCGACGCGGGCTAATGCGCTGCCGGGCGGGGTGGCTCAGGGTGGCGGGTGAGAGCGTCTGTCTGCCCACGACGGGGCCCACAGGAACGCAGGAGGCTGCGCGGGAAGGCCAGGTGGATGGGGCCGGTCGCGGAGCTGCCGGCCAGGCCGGGGGATCTCTCATCTTCCCCGGCGCCGCGGCCTCCAGCAGGTCACTCCACAGCTCCTCCCCCGACCTCCAATCTTTGCCCCGCCGTCCGGCAGGGCTAGCCTCCAGGCTTGTGGGTCCCGCTGGGAGGCTCCCAGGCGATGTCTTCGGCGACTGCTCCAGCAGAGCCCGAAGTCGTTCCTCCTCTCCGCCCGATGTCTGGGGGCTGTCAGTGGCTCCCGAAAGCAGGCCTCCCGGCGAGACTCGACCTCTTGACGCCACCGCCCCGGATCCGGAACCCAGTCTCCAATTATAATCCACAGGTGAGCAGTCTTGTAATCCACAGGTATTTGTAATCCACAGGTGAACAGTCCAAGTCCTGTTGGGTTCTTCAGACGCAGGCCTGCCGCGGAAGATGTCCTAAGAGCGGCGGCGATCCTGACGACTACGCCAAAAGTAGGTAGGGGCCGGGATTGGGGGGTGGACCACTGCTTACCCTGTCCGGATGACACAGACACCAGGCGATGCAAGGATGAGGTGGAGACAGATTTCAATAGTAACAGTTCCGGATTTATTCGTCATCCTCCTGACGACCACAACCATGCACCGCAGCCTCTTTACAGTTCTCTGTCTCCAGGCCCGGGTACCTGCACCTTTGCTCCAGTCGAAGTAACATCCCTCGCGGATCTTTCACTGGGGCTGTCCTAGACCAATCTACCACCAGCGCTTCACCTGCCCGAGGTCGTCATCCAGTCGGTACCCCCGGGGCCTCGTCTGTCCTGTGGTCCGTCGGGTCAGGGCCACCCCCCTGACTGTCTCTTTGCTGTCCGTCCCCTGGTCGAGCTCTTCTCTCTTCACCGTCTTCTACCGAGCTCCTCCATGGACTAGCCTGCCTGGAACCCTATCCTGTTCTATTTATCCCCTCTCTCACCGGGAATTCCCCTCCTGGGTTCCTATCTCCCCGCCCCCCATGACTAAGCGTTTCTCAAGCCACAAGCTGATGTTGAGTCCTAAGCTACTCCCCCCGCCATCTTGTGGTCATTTCTAGGTACTGCACTCTCCTATCCACCTTTCCCAGCTGTCACCCTTCTATCCTGTCAATCTCCGTCTCAAGTGCACAAACCGGCCCCTCCTACTACCAGTCACGTCTGTCCGTCAAGTCACCTTCCCCACATATGTGGTGCTCTGATTAGCTATTCATGATGCAGACTGCTGACAGGACACTCATCCCCCAGTGACCTGCCCCCTAGTTTGCATAGTGAACACCATCACATAATGAATAATAAAAAAAAACTCTTCTGCATGCAGGTTCAACGGTTTCAACGGGGATTGAACTAAGTTTTCTAAATTTCTTTGTTCATGTAAGTTGTATTTTCATCTTCGTCCTGCCTCATCCAGAGGAGAGAGGCAACGAGTGGGTATTGCTCTGTCGTTGCTTTGTGGAAATCCTCAGGCTTGGACATTTTCATTGCCAAATGATTCTCCAGTGTTGTCCTCAGTTGACACTTTATTCTCAACTCGCAGGCTGGTTCAAGGAAATAGTAAAGTGGAAGACTACTGTACTGCTCTCAGTTCAGATGCTGGGCAGTGGAAACCTTCTGGAATGACACAGCTCTATGCAGTCAATTCTGCCAGAGTCTTTCTAGCCAGATATGAGATATGATGGCTTATAGTCCCTCCCCGATGTCTCTTTCAGTGCGTTTTGACAGACGTCGTAGGGCTAAGAACACATTTGAGGATGTTTCAGTGACTTCTCCCTTTCATTCTTTTGAGGCAGGAGAACCTATGAAAATTGGGGCCTGTAGGGAGTCCAAGGAGGGAACTGAACTTGGAACACCTGCTTGTTTCTGTCTATACTGTGGCAGAACAGATCAAGTAATGATTCAGTGTTTCACTTACAATAATGAATTTCTTAAAGGTAAAGAGAAAAAAAATCATGAATACGTAAGGACACTAGTTCTAAAGATTTGACGTTATCTCTCATGCATACTTCTGGTTGTTTTTTACAAGTGTCTTTGGTTGCCAAATCTGGAGTTATAGATAACTCTACATTTGTTGACTCAGGTTCTGCCTTAGATATCATTGACAGTGATTTTGCTATCAAGTGTGCTTACACAGTTTCTACTTTCGGTCACCTATAAGATCTTTTCTTCCAGATATTATTCAAGATTTTGAGGATGTTTTTTCTGACCCTGAATGTGAAGTTCTTCCACTGCATAGGACATATGATTGTGCTATTGAATTTATCCCAGGGGATAAATTGCCTAAATCTTTAACCTCTCTCTTCCAGAAAGAGATGCCTTGAAAGAGGAAAGATGTATATCTTTGTACCGTGTTAGCCAGTAGATAGAAAAATATTCAAAATTGAGAGTCCTCAGTGGTTGATACCTTTTAATGGCTAACTGAGTTATTAGTCTAGCCTGAAGAAGAGACCTGAGTAGTCTCGAAAGCTTGCAATGTGTTACCATCTTTTCATTTAGCCATTAAAAGGTATCAACCACTGAGGACTCTCAAGCCTTGAAAGAGTTCATTCAAAAGAGTCTCTCCAAGGGTAATCACACAATAGTCCAGTCAAAATACGGTTTGACTCGGAACAAATTCCAAGAAAGCATTTTATGATTTTTTTTATTACTATTACAGTCATATGTTAAAGTTTGGGCACCCCTATTAATGTTAACCTTTTTTCTTTATAACAATTTTGGTTTTTGCAACAGCTATTTCAGTTTCATATATCTAATAACTGATGGACTCAGTTATATTTCTGGATTCAAATGAGGTTTATTGTACTAACAGAAAATGTGCAATCTGCATTTAAACAAAATTTGACCGGTGCAAAAGTATGGGCACCCTTATCATTTTCTTGATTTGAACACTCCTAACTACTTTTCACTGACTTCCTGAAGCACTAAATTGGTTTTGTAACTTCATAGCCAGGTGTATCAAATAATGAGAAATGGTATTTAAGGTGGCCACTTGCAAGTAGTTCTCCTATTTGATTCTCCTATGAAGAGTGGCATCATGGGCTCCTCAAAACAACTCTCAAATGATCTGAAAACAAAGATTATTCAACATAGCTTTTCAGGGGAAGGATACAAAAAGTTGTCTCAGAGATTTAACCTGTCAGTTTCCACTGTGAGGAACAGAGTAAGGAAATGGAAGAACACAGGTACAGTTCTTGTTAAGCCCAGAAGTGGCAGGCCAAGAAAAATATCAGAATGGCAGAGAAGAAGAATGGTGAGAACAGTCAAGGACAATCCACAGACCACCTCCAAAGACCTGCAGCATCATCTTGCTGCAGATGGTGTCACTGTGCATCGGTCAACAATACAGCGCACTTTGCACAAGGAGAAGCTGTATGGGAGAGTGATGCGAAAGAAGCCGTTTCTGTAAGCACGCCACAAACAGAGTCGCCTGAGGTATGCAAAAGCACATTTGGATAAGCCAGTTACATTTTGGTAGAAGGTCCTGTGGACTGATGAAACAGAGATTGAGTTGTTTGGTCATACAAAAAGGCGTTATGCATGGAGGCTAAAAAAACACAGCATTCCAAGAAAAACACTTGCTACCCACAGTAAAATTTGGTGGAGGTTCCATCATGCTTTGGGGCTGTGTGGCCAATGTCGGCACCGGGAATCTTGTTAAAGTTGAGGGTCGCATGGATTCAACTCAGTATCAGCAGATTCTTGACAAAAATGTGCAAGAATCAGTGACGAAGTTGAAGTTACGCAGGGGATGGATATTTCAGCAAGACAATGATCCAAAACACCGCTCCAAATCTACTCAGGCATTCATGCAGAGGAACAATTACAATGTTCTGGAATGGCCATCCCAGTCCCCAGACCTGAATATCATTGAACATCTGTGGAATGATTTGAAACGGGCTGTCCATGCTCGGCGACCATCAAACTTAACTGAACTGGAATTGTTTTGTAAACAGGAATGGTCACAAATACCTTCATCCAGGAACTCATTAATAGCTACAGGAAGCGACTAGAGGCTGTTATTTTTGCAAAAGGAGGATCTACGAAATATTAATGTCACTTTTATGTTGAGGTGCCCATACTTTTGCACTGGTCAAATTTTGTTTAAATGCAGATTACACATTTTCTGTTAGTACAATAAACCTCATTTGAATCCAGAAATATAACGGAGTCCATCAGTTATTAGATATATGAAACTGAAATAGCTGTTGCAAAAACCAAAATTGTTATAAAGAAAAAAGGTTAACATTAATAGGGGTGCCCAAACTTTAACATATGACTGTATATGTGGGGAACAACATATTAAAAGTTTTCCAAAAATTTATCACCAAAAAGGTCCTAACTATGACGTCATAAGATGATGACAGCCATCGCACTAAAAATAACGAATATTTCCCTATTTCAAAGCTGTAGCTTTAGGTTACAGAAGAGTTTGCATTTTGTATACTATATATTTTCTTATAACAATTTTTATACAAAGTTTTATACTAACTACATGGACAGGCGAGGTCATGACGTCATCAATGACGTCATGACATATATGTACATTTCTAGAAATTATAGAATTAATACACAGTGCATTTTAAGACCTACTTCATCACTGAATAAGTGTGTCAGGTCAATAGTCACTATTTTCATCATCAGACATTGCTTCCTCACTCATATTGTCACAATGCCCTTCTTGACATGGTCTGCATACCCATGAACAGGTAAGTCCGTGTCTTTTGCAAGTGCACCGAAGTGTACTGCAACCACGAGAACAATTGCAGTGAATTATTTTCAGAAGTGTTTCTGGCGCGGGTGAAGTATCCATCATCACTGGAACTAGACTGTTGTTCTACAATTCCCATCCCCATTCAGTAGTGTCCATGGCCTCACCATTGTCCATCCAAAGCATCACTTTGGACACATCTGGCTGGGTTAGCACGCGTGAGGGCTCACGCGTGCAACAGATATTAAGTGCAACAGGATAAAGTGCTTTGCAGTTAGACAATGCAGTTGGACAGGGCAGGAGACAGGTAAGGTGCATAAGCTTTTCTTGCACGCATGCTTCTTGGTCAGTCGTACTACATTTGCATTGATCATATCAACCTGCTGCTTTTTTGTCTTCACCTCTGCTTTCTAACAACTCGCCTGCCCTTTTACACATTCTGTGCACTCTCTGCATATCCACCCCTCCCTTTTCCCCTCTCCCATGTTTAACTCTGAGGCTCTATTGACATTTCTTACCCACACCAAACCATCCAAAACCACCATGCAGCACTCAAAACGTTCATACAAATCATCCCACCACCTGCTTTTTCTGTTTTTTCTCCTTTTAATAGTTGCAGGTGACATCTCCCCCAACCCTGGGCCTCCCTCCACCAGCATACGTTACTCTCCTCCAGCTGCATATAGAAACCCTGCTAATCTTATTAACATTCAGTGCATGCCTTCTCCTCTCACTTTCCAATGTGCTCTCTGGAATGCACGGACTGTGTGTAACAAACTGACTTACATTCACGATCTTTTTCTCTCTAATTCCCTTAACCTTCTGGCTATTACAGAAACCTGGATCCAGCATTCAGACACCACCGCTGCTGCCGCTCTCTCGTTTGGTGGGCTGAAATCTTCACATACCCCCAGACCTGAGAGCAGACAGGGTGGAGGTGTTGGTTTGCTCCTTTCATCACAATGTGCTTTCCAGGTCATCCCCCCGGTTCCCTCACTTACATTTCCTTCCTTTGAAGTCCACGCCGTCAGACTCTTTAAGCCTTTCTCCTTACGAGTGGCGGTTGTTTATCGCCCTCCAGGCTCCTCCCGCCAGTTTCTAGACCACTTCACCACCTGGCTTACTCACTTTCTATCCTGTGACATCCCCACCCTCATCATGGGAGACTTTAACATCCCCATCAATGATCCGCTCTCCCAGTCTGCCTCTCATCTTCTTTCTCTAACTTCTTCATTCGGCCTCTCACAGTTTACTAATTCTCCTACACATGAGGACGGGAATACTCTGGACCTGGTTTTCTCCCCTCCCGGCTCGCTGCACAACTTTACTAACTCACCTCTCCCGCTCTCGGACCACAACCTTCTTTCCTTCTCTGTCAAGAATTGTCTCCTCACCCGGGACACCCCCACTTACCACACTTATCGGAATTCACGTACCATTAATACCCAACAGCTTAGGGACAATCTCCACACATCTTTAGCCCCCATCTCCACCCTCTCCTGTCCAGACATAGCATTGTCACACTTCAATAATACACTGAAGAATGCCCTAGATGAAGCAGCACCTTCTATACGCAGAAAGACCCGACACAGACAACGGCAGCCCTGGCACACAACGCAAACACGCTTTCTTTAGCGCTGCTCGAGGTGTGCAGAGCGGCAGTGGAGAAAATCTCTCTTAGCAGAAGACTTCATCCACTATAAGTTCATGCTCAAAACCTATAACTCTGCCCTTCATCTGGCCAAACAATCCTACTTCACCACCCTCATCACCTCACTATCCAACAACCCAAGACGACTTTTTGAAACCTTAAACTCCCTCCTGAAACCTAAAGTACAGGCCCCCATCGTCAACCTCAGCGGTGAGGATCTGGCCACTTATTTCCTAGAAAAAATCAACCACATCCATCAGGATATCTCAGCCCTATCTCCTCAGTGCCTGGATCCCCTTCCCTGCCGCACCTCAAGCTCACTAGACATCTTTGAGCCTGTTTCAGAAGAAGAAGTTTCCAAGCTCCTCGCTTCTGCTCGGCCTACAACCTGCAACAGTGACCCTATTCCTTCACAGCTCCTGCAGTCTCTCTCACCAGTGGTCACCACTCACCTGACTAAAATATTTAACCTCTCTCTTTCTTCAGGTATATTTCCCTCCTCATTTAAACATGCCATCATAACCCCTTTACTTAAAAAGCCATCCCTGGACCAGAACTGCACTGCTAACTACAGACCTGTCTCTAACCTTCCCTTCATCTCTAAACTCCTGGAACGCCTGGTCAACTCCCTTCTAATCCGCTATCTCTCGGATAACTCTCTTCTCGTCCCCTTACAATCTGGTTTCCGCTCTTTACACTCTACTGAAACTTCCCTCACTAAAGTCTCTAATGATTTAATAACAGCTAAATCGAAAGGTCATTGCTCCCTGCTGATTCTCCTGGATCTCTCTGCCGCATTTGACACTGTGGATCACCAGCTCCTCCTCACTATGCTCCGCTCTATAGGCCTCAAGGACACAGCCCTCTCCTGGTTCTCCTCCTACCTCTCTGACCGCTCCTTCACTGTATCTTTTTCCGGCTCCTCTTCCTCTTCTCGTCCCCTTACTATCGGGGTCCCGCAGGGCTCAGTCCTAGGCCCCCTCCTCTTCTCTTTATACACTGCCCCTATTGGACAAACAATCAGCAGATTTGGGTTCCAGTATCATCTCTATGCTGATGACACCCAATTATACACTTCTTCCCCTGACATCACCCCTACCCTAATTCAAAATACCAAGGATTGTCTGTCTGCTGTCTCTAGCATCATGTCCTCCCTCTATCTGAAACTAAATCTCTCTAAAACTGAACTTCGTGTGTTTCTCCCCTCTACTAACCTCACTCTACCTAACATCGAAATAACCCTGGAGGATTCAACCATAACTCCCATGCAGCATGCCCGCTGTCTTGGGGTCATATTCGACACTGAACTTTCCTTTACTCCGTACATCCGATCACTCAGTCGCTCTTGTCACCTGCATCTTAAAAACATCTCCAGAATCCGACCTTTTCTCACCTTTGAAACTGCTAAGACTCTTACTGTCGCTCTTATTCATTCTCGTCTGGACTACTGCAACTCTCTTCTGATCGGTCTCCCTCTTACCAAACTTTCTCCTCTCCAATCCATCTTGAATGCGGCAGCCAGGGTCATATTTCTGTCCAGCCGCTTCACCGATGCCTCCATCTTGTGCCAGTCATTACACTGGCTACCTATTCGCTACAGGGTCCAGTATAAACTCATCTCTCTCACCCACAAAGCTCTCCACTGTTCTGCACCGCCTTATATCTCCTCTCTCATCTCTGTCTATCGCCCTACACGTGCCCTCCGTTCTACAAATGACCTAAGACTAACATCCCCCGTAATCCGAACCTCGCACCTCCGTCTCCAAGACTTCTCTCGTGCTGCTCCAGCTCTCTGGAATGCACTTCCCCAGACGATCAGACTGATACCTAGCCCTGACCTATCCAAGCGCTCTTTGAAAACCCATCTCTTCAAACAAGCCTACCACATCAACTACTCAGCAAGCTAACTTTGCCCTGTTCCCTCCTTCCAAATATTATTCTGAATCTGCACCCTACTATTCATCTGTCTCCACACCCTTCATGCACATGATAACTGCACTTGATACTTGTCTATTGCACTTAAACACACGGGCTGATGACCGGATCATGCAGCTTTATATGAAAATCCCTATTATAATTGCCAGACCTGAATTAACAAGCATTTCTCACCTACTGTGTCCCCCCATTTCCTTGTAGATTGTAAGCTTGCGAGCAGGGACCTCACTCCTAATGTCACTGTTTGAATTGTCTTAACTTGTATTGAATTTATTGTCTGTACATGTCCCCGCTTAATTGTAAAGTGCTGCGGAATATGTTGGCGCTATATAAATAAAAATTATTATTATTATTATTATTATTATCACTTGGAGGTAACTCCGAAGGGCATGATACTTCGTTGCAGAGGAGGTCGGTGGCAGTCGTTCAGGTGTAACAAAGATTTTGGCTGAACCAACTTTTTTGCAGAGAGTAGAATACCTCATTGCAGACAGATTGTCTCCAGGTTTGCCCCCGAACAATGCCACCATCGCTTTACACCCAGCGTCTTCAATCTCAGCTCTGTTTATGTTAGGTGTGGAAAAGATTTTAGCACAGCTATTTAAGACCGAGTCTCCCTTCAAAACCTTGTGTAGACAGAGTTTTTTCCCGATTCCAAAAATCGCGGAAGTGGTATCGCAACCCGTGAATGCATGAAGGAACAGAAGACTGCTGCAGACATGGTTTCCCACGAACTTCTTCATAACCTTAATGTCGTATACTGTTGCAGGACTCCATTTATCCGAGTAGAAATAAAGCTTGTTGCCATCGCTGGTTGACGCGTGATGAAGTAACAACACCAAAAGATCTGTATGTTCGCTAATGAGACTAGTACTTTTGTTGGATGACATTGACACTGCTGCCTTAACAATCTCCACATCTACATCCCCCTCTGATTGTATTACGTGGCAACCTCTGTCATTCATGCACTGTGAAACGAGATTGATAAGAGACTGTTTGTTCTCCACATTCGAAAGGAAGTCCTCCTTTTTGCCGACAAATTTCGTTCCTTCAGTAATGTTCACTTTGTTGCTTGTTCGTTTTTTGCGCCGTCACTGATGGGTAATGTCCTTAGTGCTTGGTCCTCCAATGTAACCATCAAATACTATCGTAGCCTTACCATAGTGCTTTAGTGTGAAATGCATAGTCTTCAGCGATTGAACAATATGTCTTTCCTTCTGACCACTTCAGTCGATGGAGAAGAGAACCTCCGTCAAGAACATAATGTTCCACTTCTGGTACATCCTTGAGTACTGTGTCATCTGAACTCTGTTCTTTTATAGCAGCCATCAGTTGTGCTTTGTTTGGTTTGCGTAAGAGATGTTTTGCTTCAAAGAGAGATGGTGGGTATGGTGAAAGTTCAAAGGCCATCACCTCATCAAGGGAAAGATCAGCAGTTTGAGACACCACAAGAAACCTTTGGAACAAAAGAGCGGGGTCTATTGTTTTGTCCTTAGCAACGTCAATAGCCTCACTGGATGCCAGGGTCTTGGCTTTCATTGACCACTTGTACTTAACTGAAAACAGTGATTGACCCTCCATTGTTGCCACTATTTCTCTGTCAATGGTGAACAGGTTATGGACATTCACAGCCTTATTTGCATTGACACCGGTGATAATGTAGCGAAGAGACACTTCATCAGAGAAAGGTGAAAAGGTCTCGAGTTTATCTGCAATTTTCTCCAGGTCTTCACAATCTCTTCTCATCCTTGACGTTCTTGCCTCCTTGTGTTGTTCACTGGTGACAAAGCTCTGTCGAGTGAAACCCTGCATTGCATCACTGTAGGAAGAGGACACTGGCACAGACAGAGTCCATAAGGCCCTTTGATGTTCAGACATTCCACTTCCTCTGGTGAGTCCTCCTGCAGTTTTTAGGGAGCGCATCAGAGCTTGCTCGATGACTAGGTCGCAACCCAGGCCTGCCCAGTACTGATCAGTCCGCCTTACAACATGCAAGCCATTCATAAATCTATGGAAGAATGCTGGCATATCATCTTCCAGAGTGGTCATAGACTGGAGGTAAAGGTAGGCGGCCTTCACATAGTTCCCATGCCCAGCAGCTGCAAGAATGGGCAAACATTCGGCTACAGCATGAAGGTGCATCAGCCAGGATCCTGTACGATCGGCCTCGATAAGCTCCCTTGCAATTCCAACCATCTGTTGGTAATTCAGCCATAGTTTACTGGTGCGAGAGTGAGCGGATAATCCATTTCTTTTGGTGGACAAGAGGTGGACAATTTCACTAAGGCAGGTAGAAGTGATGACCGAATTCAAGTCACTCTCCCCTGTCAGTGTCCGAGCATACAACTGCTCAAGTTCTTGCAACAGGTCTGCAAAACCGGGATGGTCGCAAAGTACTTTGTCTGCAACTTGCTGAGAAAGACACTGATCAAGGAGGAGATGGCCACGAACTGCACGCTGAACTGCCTTTCCAGTCATGATTTGTTGCACAGCATTGTCACCGTAAATTGTTCCCAAGATCTCTTTAATTCCACTCCCATCCATCAACGTTCCTATGGCACCCATAAGATTCATCAATGTGTGGAAGCTCCCGAGCATCAGGACAACATCTCGAACCGGGCTGTCTTCAGGCACCTCGTGTTTGATTTCTGACACTTTCCAGTAGAGTGGCTGATCGAATGTAACAACTGCAGCGGATCGGTGTTTATCAGCAAGGCTGCACAGATACTCAAGAGTAGAGAAGATGCATGACTTGTCTCCGTAATACATGTCAATGATGGGCAGGAAGATTACCGAAGACGACCTCGAATGATCACAGTCTTTATGTAGCATGTGCATCATTCCATTCCAGCTCGGTGCAGGCTGTTTGAAGCATAAAGACATCTCCCACAATACATCAACACGATGGTCAAGGGCGTCGAGAAATGGCAAGGGCTTGAATTTTATGTTTCGGCGAGTGTGTTTTGCGAAACGGTATTCCCTTACATCAACTCTGCTTTGTTCAACTATCTCCAAGTCTGCAGTCTTCCGTCTGAGAACAGTGCGACTGACCTTCCTTCCTGGAGTCACAGTAGCTACCATCCCCATGCCGTGGAAAGTCCCCTTCCCATCTAACGTGATGATATTATGATCGACGTTGTCCGCAGCGAACACCAGTGCCGTATCCAGTCTGTCTATGGTACCACCGAGTACATCCTGGCCAACAGAAGCGGCAGCGTTTTCCTCGAATCGCTGAACTTCCGAATATGATTAACAATATCCCATGGCTGAGAGACTGTCTACAAGAAATCGAGACCTGAAATGATGATGGAGCTGGACTGCTAACCCAAGCTGCAATGAAGCTACTACAGCCCTGGGACGTACAGCCTGAACAACTGATTGTCCAATGCTTGCGACCTTCCTGTGAATGTCCTTTCCAACGAAGAGGGTTTCAAGCAAGCAAAGCAAACTCAAGGGGAGATAATCTAAGGCAGACTGACATTCAAGCGAAGTCGTCTTCGGATATTCATCGGTTGAAGATGGGATCTTAGACTTGATATCGCTCTTGATTAGTTTGGCCGCAGTCTCTATGATGGCTCTCTTCTGGACTTCTTCATCCGTTTCCTGACTATGGAAATAGTCCCTCAGGATTATTCTGGTCTTTTCACGGAACGTTACAATGTTAGGCAACCCTTCACACTCTGCTATGAATAGCGAATCGCCATACCTCTCCTCCAGCCTATACCTCAGCCATTTATTACTATAGGCAGCACTGTCTCCTTCTACAAGATACTCCGTCATTTTCTTTGCAAGATCTGTGACAGTCAGTTACTCTTCATCGTTGTCCTCGAGAAATGCACACATTCTCAAGAACGCTTGCTCTTGGTCCATGTTCATCGGCCTCCCTACCTTCCGCGGTTTCTTTGTAGTAGATCCACCACCATGACGCATAGGAATTCCGTAATTTGTCCGAAAGTTAATGTCACATGAACGATGATACAGACAGTCTGCAGCATGTAAGTCCTTCCCAAAGGACGCGATTCACCCTTGAATGGTGATTGCCCAGTCATCATTACGCTGTTTGCAATGTGACAAGATGGACCTTACAAATCCATCCGTTTTAACAAAGCTATAGTCATCTAAATCACTACTAGATCTTGTCTTCACCACTTTATGCCCACAGAACAAACACTGCGTCGTGCTATCATAGGATCCAGTAGACAACCATGTACCTCTCTTGGCAGGTGAACGATGAACAGAAGTAGCTTTCTTATGCAAGTCTATTTGCTTCTTGTTTATGTAGTTCAAACGACATCTCTTGTGCACCACTGCTCCAGCAGCCACCACAGTGCTAACGCCCCTCTCAATACTGGCTTTATTGATCCCTTCAGCTCCTTTCGCACCAATCATCACTCTTTCTCCGTCATCTTCTACTTCATGGCTGCATAAGGGGCAAGTTTCTTGACTTTCCATCATTCTCAGCTCTGTAAAAGAAGATAAATAAATCGTTAAATAATAAATATAATAATAGTAGTAATTGTAAAAGAAGTATGATAGACACTGAAAGGCGAGTCGCATTTAACATTTTACAGCTTTGGCGGCCATATTCTTTGACGTCACATTTGGACCCTTTGTGGTAACCCTATCTTGGTAAACTTTTAGTATGTTTTCCCTACATGTAATACTACCAAAAAAAAACAATAAAACGCTTTCTTGGAATTTGTTCAGGGTAAAGGATTTTTTTTTTGTATTTTGACTGGACTACAAGACCTTCCACCTCATCAGACACCATGGGATTTTTATTTCTAAAGAAAAAAGATGAAGGTTTGCGCTCTTGTTTGTATTTTAGAGAGATTAATAAGATTACTGTACATAAACCAAATCAATTGCCTCTTATTGTTGATCAGTTTAATCAACTAGTGTGGGCCAAGTGGTTTCCTAAACTGGATCTGAGAAGGGCATATAACCTTATACGTGTTCGCCAAGGTGATGAGTGGAAGACTGCCTTCAATACACTTGAGGCTGACTTTGAGAATTTAGTGATACCATTCGCTTTGACCAAGGCTCCAGCAGTATTTCAGATCTTCATAAATTATATTTTTTCTTCTTTGCTGGGTATGTTTTTGGTTATATACTTGTATGATACAGTGGGGAAAAAAGTATTTAGTCAGCCACCAATTGTGCAAGTTCTCCCACTTAAAAAGATGAGAGAGGCCTGTAATTGACATCATAGGTAGACCACAACTATGAGAGTCAAAATGAGAAAACAAATCCAGAAAATCACCTTGTCTGATTTGGCAAGATTTATTTTGCAAATTATGGTGGAAAATAAGTATTTGGTCACTAACAAAAGTTCATCTCAATATTTTGTTATATATCCTTTGTTGGCAATTACAGAGGTTAAACGTTTTCTGTAAGTCTTCACAAGGTTGACACACACTGTTGGTGGTATGTTGGCCCATTCCTCCATGCAGATCTCCTCTAGAGCGGTTATGTTTTGGGCCTGTCACAGGACAACACGGACTTTCAAATCCCTCCAAAAGTTTTCTAAGGGGTTGAGATCTGGAGACTGGCTAGGCCACTCCAGGACCTTCATATGCTTCTTACGAAGCCACTCCTTCATTGTCCTGGTGGTTTGCTTGGGATCATTATCATGCTGAAAGACCCATCCACGTTTCAACTTCAATGCCCTTGCTGATGGAAGGAGGTTTCTCACAATACATGGCCCATTCTTTCATGTACACGGATGAGTCTTCCTTGTCCCTTTGCAGAGAAACAGCCCCAAAGCATGATGTTACCACCCCCATGCTTCACAGTAGATATGGTGTACTTTGGATGCAACGCAGCATTCTGTCTCCTCCAAACAGGACGAGTTTTGTTTTTACCAAACAGTTCTACTTTGGTTTCATCAGACCATATGACATTCTCCCAATACTCATCTGGATAATCCAAATGCTCTCTAGCAAACTTCAGATGGGCCTGGACATGTGCTGGCTTAAGCAGGTGGACATGTCTGGCACTGCAGGATCTGAGTCCCTGGCGGTGTAGTGTGTTACTGATGTTAGCCTTTGTTACGGTGGTCCCAGCTCTATGCTGGTCATTCACTAGGTCCCCGTGTGGTTCTGGGATTTTTGCTCACTGTTCTTGTGATCATTTTGACCTCATGGGGTGAGATCTTGCATGGAGTCCCAGATCAAGGGAGATTATCAGTGGTCTTTTTCTTATTATTGCTCCCACAGTTGATTTCATCACACCAAGCTGCTTGCCTATTGCAGATTCAGTTTTCCCAGCCTGGTGCAGGGCTACAATTTTGCTTCTGGTGTCCTTTGAGAGCTTTTCACCATAGTGGAGTTTGGAGTGTGACTGTTATGGACAGGTGTCTTTTATACTGATAACAAGTTCCAACAGATGCCATTACTACAGGTAATGAGTGGAGGACAGAGGAGCCTCTTAAGGAAGAAGTTACAGGTCTGTGAGAGCCAGAAATCTTGCATGTTTTAGGTGACCAAATACTTATTTCTCACCATAATTTGCAAAATAAATCTTGCCAAATCAGACAAGGTGATTTTCTGGATTTGTTTTCTCATTTTGACTCTCATAGTTGTGGTCTACCGTCTTCCTATGATGACAATTACAGGCCTCTCTCATCTTTTTAAGTGGGAGAACTTACACAATTGGTGTGTGACTAAATACTTTTTTTCCCCACTGCATCTTGATTTAGGTTATCGCAAGGAGCATCAGGAGCATCTTTGACAGATGCTTCAGGTTCTTCGTGGCAATCATTTGTTTGCCAAGCTAGGGAAGTGTCAATTTCAGGTGCAGCAGATTCAGTTTTTGGGTCATTTGGTTTCTGATAAATGTTTTCAGATGGATCTTGTTAATGATCAGGTAGTCCTTGATTGGGTACAACCTACTAATCTTAAAGCTTTACAGAGGTTCTTAGGTTTTACTAATTATTATTATAAGTTCATTAGAAACTTCTCAGTCATAACCAAAGCTGTTACTCATATAACTAAGAATGGTACCGACTTTTCCTCTTGGTCTACTGAGGCTGTTGATCCATTTGCTGCTATCAAGACAGCCTTTTATGAAGCTCCTGTCGTCAGTCAAGCCGATGTTGATTTGCCTTATGTGGTTGAGGTAGATGCCTCTTCTGTGGGGATTGGTGCAGTTCTGTTACAGAAGAAGGACGGTTGACTTTTTCTCTGAAATTTTTACAAGCAGAATCCAGCTATGATATAGGCGATTGGGAACTCTTTGCTGTTAGGAGAGCTTTCGAAGAATGGAGACATTGGTTGGAGGGGGATAGGCATAGAGTAACAGTCTTTATTGATCACAAAAATGTACTGTATGTTGACGCCACTAAGTGATTGATTTCTCTGTGACATAACTCCATGGTACTAAGAATATTAAGGCTGATGCTTTATCACATAGTTTTGTTCTGGAGTTGAGGGACAAAAATCCAGTAAAAATTCTAGGAGTGGTGGTGAGTGCTCTGGGCATTGATCTCAGACAGTGTATTGTGGAAGCTCAGATTGGTGCACCGAAGGGCTTGCCACCTGGCAAGCTTTTTGTGTCATCCTCGCTTCCCACTGATCTTCTTAACAAAGTGCGTGACTCTGTGTTTGTCGGGCATCCTGGTTCCTCTGCCACCTGGAGAGCTGTTTCATGGTACCTTTTGTGGCAGGATGCTTGAAAGGATGTTAATGAGCATGTCCGTAAGTGCAGAATTTGTGCCAGGCCCAAAAACAGCCCCCTATATACAGTATGAGCCCCCACACAGAGTATAAGTACCCACATAGACCATACAGTATATACAGCTTGAGCTCCCACTAAGCCACCCCATATACAGTATGAGCCTCACATAGCCCACTATATTCCATATGAGCCCACAATATACAGTATGACCCATACACAACCCCTATATACAGTATGAGCCCTCACATAGCCCCTCTATATACAGCATGTGCACCCACATAGCTGTTATATACAGCATGAGCCCCATATAGCTCTTTATCCACATTATAAGCCTCAATATGCAGTATGAGCCCCCTACAAAGCCCCTATATACAGTGTGAGACACCCACATAGCCTCTATATACAATATGAACCCTCAAACAGCCCCTTAAGTACAATATGAGCCCTCACGTAGCCCTCCTATACCCCTATATAGGCACACATGGGATTGTAGACCCCATTTTTTGAACGTAACTCTACTCAGCTGAAATAAAGACTACAGACAATGCTTTGGGTGAGATGGTTGTAAGGCTTTATTGAGGGTTACCTATATATCATTAAAATACTTTTATTAAAATAAACACCTTAAACAACTCAATCAGTTTAGTCGAGGACTTGACTAAATAAAATACTTCCAAAAAACACCCAAAACAGGTTAATTTTTCCCTACAATAAAACCAGACAACATAAAAAGATGAACTGAAACTACACAAAGGAGCTGGCGGGTGGGTGTAACTCTTCCAGATGCTAAACAGCTGCTGAGGTGATCCAAACCCCTGAGGTCGTATAACTAGTCCACTTTGCTGCCAGAATAGAGTCCAATCAGTACCAAGGTCCAGTCAGGCGACTCAGCCAACCAAGGATCACGAGCCACTGTTACTAAGGTTAGGGCCAAGCCCTCTGAGTGGCCACTAGAATTACCTCAA
Source organism: Dendrobates tinctorius (assembly GCF_039654945.1). Lineage (NCBI taxonomy): Eukaryota > Metazoa > Chordata > Amphibia > Anura > Dendrobatidae > Dendrobates > Dendrobates tinctorius. Next base: position 40,932,531 of record NW_027361917.1, read on the forward strand.
AAAAATTACACCCTAACGGGATAGAAAACTGTGACAATAATTGATTCACCAACTAGGGATCCTAAACCATAACACTCATACTCCTTTAGGTCCCACAATCCCATGTGGCCCCTTCCATTTTCCCATCCAGGGACCTTCCATTCTACACAGAGTATCATGTAGTGACGTCACCGCGTCTGCTGTCTTAGTCATACACGATGATTGATGGAAACAGTCGATGGATCCATCCTCCATCAATGTATTTCCCGCTGTATGCATCCTGAGGATGCGCATAACGGTGACATCAGGAAGCGGGCTGCAGGTTAGAACATGCTGAGACCTGTGGTTCACTGGATGTGGCCTGTGATTCGCACTTTGTCCAGGTCTGTCATAAATTATAACTGGGAAACTTTCTATCCATGAAAAACACAGATGAAACATGTACAAGAAAAACAGACATCTGATTGAGACCTTAAACTGACATATGTCTCTTCCTATACACATAGGATCACTCAGATGGTGGGCTTATTTTTGCCATTGTACAGGATAAGATTTTCATCAGTGTTTGGTCAGTTTTTCAACAAATTTTCATAAGTGCTTCATCAGTTTTTCTCTTGCGCAAAAAAGATCCATGAATGAATCAAAACGGACATGCTTCCTTTTTTTATTCTTGCATACCAAAATCGACATGTGAACAATTCCATAGACTTTAATGGGTACACCTTCTACCTGTGGAAAACTCGTCTGAAAGAGACCAAAGGTAGAACCTGTCAAATTTGCAGAGTTGGCTGGTCACATACTGTCTGTATCTCTCTGTGACTAGTCCATACCTCCCAAATTTTGAAGGGAAATAGGGACAAAGGTTGCGACGCACGCAGCACGTGGCAAATTTTAGGCCATGCCCCCGACCACACCCATTCACAACTAGTCACACCCATGTCTACGCCCAACCGCACCCATTTAGCACTGCTGATCACACTGACTGGTACTGAGGGCACAGTGGCTGGCATTAAGGGCAAACTGGTTGGTTCTGTGGGCATACTGACAGGTATTGAGGAAAAGAAAGAAAGAAAACAGAGAGCGAGAGAAAGAAAACAGAGAGAGAAAGAAAGGAGAGCGAGAGAGAAAGAAAGAACAGAGAGAGGAAGGACAGAGAGAGAAAGAAGAAAGAACAGAGAGAGAACGAAAGAGGGGAAAGAAAGAACAGAGAGCAAAAGAAAGAAAAGAGAGAGAAAGAAAGAGGGGAAAGAAAGAAAGACAGAGAGCAAAAGAAAGAACAGAGAGAAAGAAAGGGGAGAGGAAGAGAGAACAGAGAGAAAGAAAGAGGGTAAAGAAAGAAAGAACAGAGAGAAAGAAAGAGAACACAGAGAGAAAGAAAGAGGGGACATAAAAAAAGAACAGAGAGAGAAAGAGAGAGAACAAAGAGAGAAAGAATGAGGGGAAAGAAAAAAAAGAACAGAGGGAGAGCAAAAGAAAGAAACAGGGGAAAGAAAGAAGAGAGAGAGAAAGAAAGAAGTAAAGAAAGAGAAAGAACAGAGAGAAAGAAAGAGGGTTAAGAAATAGAAGGAAAGAGGGGAAAGAAAGAACAGAGAGAGAGAATGAAAAAAAGAAAGATTAGAGAGAGAAAGAAAAAACAGAGAGAGAGAAAGAAAGAACAGAAAGAAAGATCGAGAGAGGGAAAGAAAGAACAGAGAGAGGGAAAGAAAGAGGGGACAGAAAAAAAAGAACAGAGAGAGGGAAAGAAAGAAGGGACAGAAAAAAAGAACAGAGAGAGAAAGACAGAGGGGACAGAAAAAAGAACAGAGAGAGATAAAGAAAGAGGGGAAAGAGGGAAAGAAAGAACAGAGAGAGAACAGATAGAAAGAAATAACACAGAGAGAGAACAGATAGAAAGAAATAACAGAAAGAGAGAGAAAGAAAGCAGGGAAAGAAAGAACACAGAGAAAGAAAGAGGGGACAGAAAAAAAGAACAGAGGGAGAGCAAAAGAAAGAAAGAGGCGAAAGAAAGAACGGAGAGAGAAAGAAAGGGGAAAGAAAGAAAGAATAGAGAGCGAGAGAAAGGAAGAGAAAGAAAGAGAAAAAACAAGAAAGAAAGAGGGGAAAGAAAGAACAGAGCAATAGAGAGAAAGAAAGAGGGGAAAGAAAGAACAGAGAGAGAAAGAAAGAGAAAAAAAGAAAGAAAGAACAGAGAGAGAAAGAAAGAAAGAGGGGAAAGAAAGAGCAAGTGAGACAGAGAAAGTACAAAGAGAGAGTAAGAAAGAAAGAAGTAAAGAAAGAAAGAGAACAAGGAGAAAGAAAGAGAGGGGAAAGAAAAAGAAAGAAAGAAAGAGGGGAAAGAAAGAACAGAGAGAGAGGAAGAAAAAAGAAAGATTAGAGAGAGAAAAATAGAACAGAGAGAGAGAAAAAGAGAGGGAAAGAAAGAACAGAGAGAAAAAGAAACAGAGAGAAAGAAAGAAACAGAGAGAGAAGGAAAGAACAGAGAAAGAAACAGAGAGAGAAAGAAAGAAAGAAAGATTCTATAAAGATACTATAGCAGCCTGGCTCCCATTGTAATGCCCACCTGAGTCTCCCGGTGCAGGACATATCATGACCCACTAACATGGCCGGCATCCCCGATTCCACGGTGATCCTGCTGTCCGCGCTGTCGGAGGAGGACATGGTGATGGATCTGAAGCATTCCCTGAAGTGCCGCCATGGTTCTGTCACAATCTCCTCATGAAATTGCCTAATTTCCGGTCAGCTTCCAGCACATTACTTCCGGTGGAACGTCATGTGCGAGTTTTAATGTGCTCCTCAGGACTCCGCCATGTACTCCTACATCCACGGAAAAAGCCTACTTTGTATGCCTCATACACACTTGGCTCCGCTCCGTACATAACGTACACACATGGCTCCACTCCGTAAACACGAGGCTCCCCTCCACACATCCCATGCACACACGGCTCTGCTCCGCATACCCCACACACACGCAGCTCTGCTCCGTACACCAAGTACACACACGGCTCTGCCCCACACACCTCGTACACACACAGCTCCGCTCCGTACACCCCATACACACGTGGCTCCGTAAAACCTTGTACACGCACGGCTCCGCTTCGTACACGAGCGGCTATGCACACCAAGTACACGCGCAGCTCCGCTCCGTACACCTCGTACATGCGTGGCTCCGCTTCGCACACACGGCTCCACTCCGCACACCTCGTGCACACACGATTCCGCTCCGTACACCTCATACAAGCGCAGCTCCCCTCCATACACCTCGTACAAACGCGGCTCTGCTCCGTACACCTCGTACACGCACGGCTCCACTCCGTACACCTCGTACACATGGCTCAGCTCCGTTCACCTCGTACACACGTGGCTCCGTACACCTTGTACACACATGGCTCTGCTCCGTACACCTCGTACACACACGGCTCTGCTCCGTACACCTCGTACACGCGTGGCTCCGCTCCGTACATCTCGTACACGCATGGCTCCGTTCCGTACATCTTGTACACATGCAGCTCTGGTCCATACACCTCGTCACACGTGACTCTGCTCCGTACACCTCGTACACACGTGGCTCCGTACACCTCGTATACACACGGTTCCGCTCAGTACACTTCGTACACACACGGCTTTGCTCCGTACACATCGTACACACACGGCTCTGCTCCGCACACCTCGTACACACGTGGCTCCGTACACCTCGTACACACACAGCTCTGCTACGTACACCTCGTACACACACAGCTCCATACATCTCGTACACATGCGGCTCCGCTCCATACACCTCGTACATAAATGGCTCTGCTCCGTACACCTCGTACACACACGGTTCCGCTCCGTACACCTCATACACACGACTCCACTCCGTACACCTCGTACACACACAGCCCTGCTACATCCATCCTGTAAACCCCTCCTGACCACACACAGAAACTTCACCTCATCCAGCACCATGACAACCTGACAACCAGCATAGCAGAGTACTGCAGAGTGCAGACATGGAGGTCCCTGATCATGTGACCCCTGTCTCCTCCCCTCCTGTGACCTCATCACAGGTCCTGTCCGCACAGTCACAGAACAGCCTAGGACGTCATTGCAGGCTGCCGTAGATCTCTCTGGGACGGCGAGGATGGGGTCGGTGCATGGGGGGCAATGTGGCTCAGTGCAATGCGGGAAAAATAGCATCCCGGGTGGGATGCGAGTGGGGTCAACAACAGGACTGTCCCGCGAGAATTGGGACACTTTGGAGCTATGCTAGTCATCCTAGTCACCTCGTACCTGGCCCCATGTAAAAGCATGTTTTCTCTGAAACGCCTCAGCTTTACAAAAGGAAATATATTTGCAATAATGAGGGCCTTTTGGTGGGAGATGGGTGCAGGAGGAATTGTCAGCCAAATGAGTGTACATATTTCTTTATGGGTGGACTAGTATTGTTTTATCTGATTGACAAATAAGAAATGATCTCATCCTATTGTTTTTCTTCTACATTGATTGCTAAACTAGTGACTCAGATTCTTACAGAATATACCTACACCATGAAATGATTCAGTTTTCATCTTAAAATTCACATGCACAACCTGTTTTGCTGTTTTGTCTTTTTTCGTTACAAGTAGCAACAGGTACCTACAACTTCTTTGTACTTGGAGTGAGTAATCAGACAAGTTTCTTTAGTGGAATGATAAATGTATAGGACTGAAATTGTATTTTTTTAGAACTAAAAACAGATAGTGAAACATTCTGCTTTTGCTTTCTTATTGTATGGTTTTGTTGTATCCTTGGACAGTTTTAGACAAAGGCGGGCACTGGGCAAAAGTTTAAAGTGGGCCCCCAAATGCTCACATATTGCTCCATCACACAGAAACATTTAGGTTGTATTTACATGCGTTGAATTCAGGCCGTTAAACAAGCGTGATCGACAATATTGAAGTCGCTCGACGCTTGTTTCCCGGCCTCTTTATACCAGCTGAGGAAGAATGATTGGCACAGAACGATTACTTGTAGATCAATCTTTTCCATACAGTATCATGTTATCATCAGCATATCTGCAGTTTTCACCGAGCAATGTGCTGCTGAGAGCAATGATTTTTGTTCAGGCATAAACAATCCAATCAATCAATGAATAGGCAGCATTTTGCATGTTTAGTATAATGCGCCCCATAGTACTCCATATAGTACAATACACACCCTATAGTGTTTCATATAGTACAATGCACACACCATAGTCCTCCATATTGTACAAATAGTACAATGCACACCATAGTCCCCCATATAGTATAATGCAGCCCCTCTGGGAATACAATGCAGCCCCCTCAGGAGTATAATGCAGTCCTATAGAATATAATGCAGGCCCATAGGAGTATAATGTAACCTCACTGAGTATAATGCAGCCTCCATAGAATATAATGCGACTCCATAGGAGTATAATTCAGCCCCATAGAGTATAATGCAGCCCCATAGGAGTATAATACAGCCCCCACAGGAGTATAATGCAGCCCACACAGGAGTATAATGCAGCCCCCACAGAAGAATAATGCAGCCACATAGAGTATAATGTGCTGTTCCTTCTAAGTTATGGTTCTACGGTTTCCATAGATTGTTTTATTTTTCATGCTGTGTATAATCTAGTTTTGCATGTGCTCTGCTGCCTTCTGCTGGTCATTTTCTATATAGCAGCCTTCAGTTAATTAATCCTCATGACATGCCTTCCACTTCCAGGTCAAGGTTCAGGTCTCCTTTTTCCTCCTAGCAGCCACTGTTAATTTCACTTTCTCTGGGAGAGACATGCTTGTACCGAGCTGTGAAAGGCATCAGTTTTTCGACCACTTTGTTAACATTCTGCATTTCTAGAGAAATTATTGTATTACCAATCATACGCTGTATGTCCAGATTTCCAATTAAACAAGTCAGGACTGTACAATCCTTGGTGTGCATCATCTCTCCAGACGCTGAGCAACATGGTCCGGTCTGCCCTGCATTAAGGAAATGAAGGTAGGACCTCTCCCAGCCCCTATTCACCAGCCACATCTTCATTCGCCTCATGCGGGGACAGAACATACAATGCAGCCCTATATGAGTATAAGGCAGCCCAATAAGAATATAATAAAGCACCCACAGGAGTATAATCCAGTCCCCAGAGAGTATAATGCAGCTCCATAGAGTAAAATGCAGCCCCATAGTGTTATCAGTGTGAGACGTATGACTGACAGTCTGATCTCTTGATCTACATGTTTCATTATGGTAATGCCATTTAGAAAAAGCTCTGGAGGTAGATTCTTAAGCCCACGTCACACATGGCGATCTTGCTAGCGAGATCGCTGCTGAGTCACAAGTTTTGTGACGCAACAGCGATCTCACCAGCGAGATCGCTGTGTGTGACACTGACCAGCGACCGGCCCCCCTGCCGGGTATCGCTGATCGTCCTGGAATAGCCAGGACATTTTTTTGATCGCTGGTCTCCCGCTGGCCAGCACGCATCGCTGCGTGTGACAGGCGGGAGACCAGCGATCAGCGCGCTGGTAACTAAGGTAAATGCAGGGTTTTTAAGCACCGAGTGGTGCTTAGAAACCCAATGTGTACCTTAGTTACCAGCACGCTGATGCAGGGTGCTGGTAACCAAGGTACACATCGGGTTTCTAAGTGAGGCACGCCCCTTAGAAACCCGATGTGTACCTTAGTTACCAGCTCCCTGCATCAGCGCGCTGGTAACTAAAGTACACAGCGATGCCGCGCGCTCGGTGTCGCTGGTGCTGATAGCTGGTGAAGCTGTCTGTTTGACTGCTCACCAGCAATCATGTAGAGACTCACCAGCGATCCTGACAAGTTGATATTGTTGTCGGGATCGCTGGTGAGTCGCTATGTGTGACGGGGCCCTTAGGGAGATCTATATCTGGCAAATAGATCTTAAAGCTAATTTACATATTAAGAAAATGTGGATTACTCTGGAATAAGACATTGGATCGCAGTTATCAAGGTATCATTTTATTCAACTTTCTATAACCTACATGCCAATATAGACGGCTTAGTAGGGTTGATCCAACCTACAGATTGCATTTGAAAATGTATGCCACTCACAATTAGTGTGGATATAATTTTCTGAAGCAAGGACAGCCAAAATATTAATCAAATTTATTAATAAGAGTTCACATTAAAATTGCATGCCTATGTTTCTGCTACTTCTACCTTTTGTGTCTCCCCTATTTCCTCAGAGATTGTAACCTTGTGAGCACGGCCCTCACTGCTCTTGTAATTGTTACATTTTGTGTCACTTTGTAATGTCTGTTCTGGTCTGAACGTGTCCAATATGAACTGTGAAATGCTGCAGAATATGTTGGCACTTCATAAATAAAGATTATTATTAATTACTTCTCTGAGTTGTAAAGTACTACAGAATATGTTTATACAGATATAAAGGCTATAGAATGTCAGCTCCACCATACATGTTGAAGCAAAGCTGAATTGTAGCAAAGCTAAAGCTTAGACCGCAAAATACTAATTAACAAAAATTCAACGACTGGTACTATAAGTCTAATGAACATGTGTCCAACAGACAGTGGACTTTAAAAGATTGTTACTTAACAAAGAAAACCCTTTCCAATTCATGGTGTCAGCAATGGCACCACATGGAAGAGAAATATCACAAGACCTGAGGGAGAAAATAATTTACTTATCAGTCAGAATACTGGAGCAAAAGTGATACAAAAATGTAACAAATGTGGAACTGCAACCATCTCAAAGAGACGCCCAGGCCAACCACAGAAGTTACCAGCTAAACAGGAGCGTCTTCTGATGAGAAGGGTTGAAGAAAATCAACATGCGAGTTCACTGACATTATCTAAAAAAGTAAAAAGTCAAACTGGGGTGAATGTTTTCTGTGACACAATATGGCATATTGTTGTGAGTTCATTTTCCCCTCCGTCACTGAGGCCTGGTGAACTCCCTATTCTAGTGAAGGAAGGTAGTGAGCCTGATTATCAGGCACCTGGGACTAATGAAGATGATTGGCTGAGTGGAGTCACTGACTGGATTTAAGGCAGCCTACGCCCTTTCTGCCCTGCGGGTGATTTCTCTGTGGACTCTTGGACACCAGTCTGATTCCTGCTCTCCTAAAGCTAAGTTTTCTGTTTTGCCTTTTTTCATTTAAGATTTGTTTTTGTTTTTCTTGCTTTTTGGATTCTGCCACTCCCTGCTGGAGTGTGCAGTGTTCCGTTAGCTCTGTCTTCTGAAGGTACCTGAGTGCTGATTTAGTTTTTGAAGCTTAGTTGCTTCAGGGCCATTTTTATATCAGCTTGTTGGCTTTTGTCTCTGATAGGGTTTTGGCAGATTGCAGACAGCAGCCTTCCTATCCGTTCCTATCTAGGTAGTTTCTGGGCCCCGTCTTTGCTCAGCCTGTCTTTCTGTCTGTGTAAGTGTTTTCATCTTGCTTCACCGCCATTATATGTGGGGGGCTGCCTATTGCTTTGGGGTCTGCTCTGGGGCAGTTAGATTTCCCCTTTCCTTCTTTAGGCCTATGTATCTCTCCGGCTGTGATCGAGGGGTCTAGGTCATCGTAGGAAACCCCCACGGCTACTTCTAGTTGTGTTGATAGGTTCAGGGGTCTGCAATCTGATAGTTGCCAACTTCTCAGGTTTTCTGGACTTAGCTAACATTTCTGTTTTTGCCTCCTGCGGTGACTCAATCATAACAGCATATACTGCATAGGAATGACATGCATGGGTATTGTCCACGAAGGAAGCCTCTCATAAAGCCCATGCACAAGAATGCTTGTCTACAATTTGCCAGGACCAATGCTGAAAAAAGGAAGAATACTAGAACACTATACTCTGGCATGAGGAGGCCATAATAAATGTTTTTGGACCTGATGGTTTTAAAACTGTAGGGCGTCGCAAAGATAAGAAGTACAAAGAAAAAATCATGATACGTGGTGGTTGTGTTCTTACATGGGGCTCCATGAGTGCTGCTGGTGTCAGGAAGCTGCTCTATATTGAAAGAGAAGATGCTACCCTCACTCTTAGTAGAAAAGCACTTTTCTAACATGACAATGATCCAAAACACACATGTACGGTCAATGTTGCATTTCTGAAGAACATGGTGCAAGTGATTCAGTTGCCAAGTATCTCTCCTGATTTGAAACTAATCAAACACCTATTGGGAATGCTGAAATGACAAGCTGAGCATCACTCTCCATCCATCATCCAGTCTCTAGATGAGATTGTCATATTCATGCAGTCTCGGACTGGCCCATAGGGTACGAGGGGAATACCCTGGTGGGCCTCTGCGAAGATCTTGGCCCCCAACCCCACTGTCTGGGCAGTACTTGGCATAATTCACTTGATTCACTATGTACAGAAAAAAAAAATTCTCATGAGTCATTAACCAAACTACCAAGTTTATTATTATATAGCGATATAGGTAAATTTGTGAACAAGGATAGTGTAATATTTGTATGCAGGTGAAAAGTTTGCCCTCCCCAAAGTCAATGTTACTGGTGGGGTCTTGGCACCCGAGTCCTACAGTGTATTCATGTATGGTATAATTCATCAGTGACAAAAACCAAAATAATTGTAATAAATGTCTGAATCCCAAAGATCACATTGGTCATCATTATAAGAAAATATCAATGGGGTTCACAGGACACACAGGTTTAAATACAATAATATATTTTTATCACAAGTACAAGTAGTACCAAAACCTGCAGCTGTTAAGAGGCAGTTGATGGCTGATTATCATATACATCAACTACCGGTAAAGATGGGGGCTCGGCTCCCAAGTCTGAATCAAAGTCAGGGAGCCAGGATATGACATATCCAGTATGTTATAAATCGTTAAGGGGTTAAATAAGGCATACCTATTTTACCAGATATAAACCAAATATAGGCTTGTCAAATATTTCATCAACTTGAAAGTTGTAGTCAGCTGGAAATGTCCACATATCCCTGCCTCTCTTCTTCTGATCTAAAGGCTTTTGTGACATGAGGCGTAGTGCAGAAAATAATCTTTGTTGAATAGCTTGCAAATATTGACTCACATAAATAAGCCTTTGTTTTTTAATATAAAACCCTGAAGAGTATTTCCAGAAAACCTGATTATTTAATATTTTATGCTGTCTTAGAAATACAACGGATATTTACACATATAAAATATATTTGCCAACTTTCCCTAGATGATTTAGAGGCATTCAGACTCCCGGGAAAGTTGTTGAGATTACCGGGTGCCATAAAAAAATAACCTGCTCTCTGCTCTGGCACCAGCTGCTTCTGTTAGGAACGGCGGAACGCACTAAATAAAAATGTAAATAAAGTGCGTTCGCCGCTCGGGGTCCACCGTGCAGTAGATGGAAAAACCGCAGCCAGATGGTGGCAGAGCAATAAGGCGGTAGTGTGCACAGGGTTTAGACGACACCCAGGTGCACAGAGCAATCTCTGTTGAATTCACAGAGCTGCAACAACAAAAGGAAAAACACAATAACGCTGAGCCTGTTAGAATCACAGGAGCTCAGCGATACACACGCGGTAAATGGTCACAGGAGTAGCCCAAGATGGCGGTACTACAACCAACTAGACCTACCGTGTCAACCGTGTGAATAGCGTCGCAACCGCGAACGCACAAAAGGCTGCTACTGCAGCACAGCGTGGATAGTGCCGCAGAGTGACACCGCTGTAATGCAGGCGTGATGTTGGACGCTAGCAAGTGTGCCTGAGGAGCAATAGCGCGCTGGTGCTGGTACTGGCTATAACTCAATCCCTCACACAATCGTAATATCCAAGGATAGGGGTTTCAAATGAGTCATTCACCAGATCATGCATCCATCAACATACACACAGCAGCAAGTATGACTATACTAGCGCATGGCAGAACAGCCATGCGTGCTTTTTTTTTTTTTTTTAAACTCTTTTTATTGGTTTTTTACAAAGCAAAAACAGACTTGTACAATTCAAAAGAGACATAATGCTATGTAAATTATTACATCGCAGGGTTGTCAGACATTACTAGCAGTAGCTCTTCATCTCTTTAGGCTTCAATTTGAATTAGTAATATCTCCCTCCCCCTCCCCCTCTCCCTCTCCCACCCTCCCCATATAACTTTTTCATACAAACCCCCTCCCCTTACCCTGAAAATTTATCAGACTACAATTAGAACAAATCCCTCCATCTGGGATCAACCAGGACGCTCTCCGGCCAACGGTCATCACTTCTTTAGGTCTTTTAATTCAGTTTTAGCAAGCCCTATGTTCCTCCCAGAGCTTCTGTGTAATACCACGTTGTGTCCACAAATGGACCAACTATACGCTTTATTTCTTCCCCACTGCAATGTTCCCTAAAAAACTGTTTCCATTTCGTGAAAAATTTAGCTGTATCTTTGGACTTTCTCTTCTCTGCTTCCAATTTATCGAGCATCATTATATGCTTTAGATGTTCCGTGAGTTCTTTAATGGTTGGTATTTCTGACTTCAGCCAATATTTTAATAGTAATTTCTTTGTGAGCATAATAATTATATGTATAACCTGTGGGGGGATTCCGCTTCCCAATCGTATTTTAGATTGTTCCTCCCAATAATGGAAGAGAACCAAGTTCACCGGGATTTCGTCCCCTCAGTCCCAGATTTTTTCCATAATTTTTCTCACCGCCCGCCAGAGGTCTGTTACTAGTTTGCAAGTCAGCAAACCGTGAAGTAGATCAGTATATGGTGTGTTGCATTTGGGACAGTGGGTGATTCTTTCTGATGCTGCAGAGCCCTTTGGAAACTGGAAGGCATAAATCACCCTATGGATTATTTTATATTGAGTTTCTCTCCAGCCTTCATTTCCAAGGAACTGGCGGACTTTCATCCACCCTTTCCTTATTTTGTCTCCCAAATCTTTATCCTCTAGTTGCATTTCCCATTTCTTATAGAATGTGACTGGGTGGCTATCCAAGAGAACCTCTCTCATCTCGCTATATAGCTTTGATATAGACGCTGAGTTTTTCGCTGAATTAACCATTATGTCAAACGCATTACGTGTGGACTCAGTCAGCATTTCAACTAGTTGGGCCATGACATGGTATTTAATTTGTTAAAATTGTACAGTTTGATATTCTTTTAGATTGAATTTTTCTATTATTTCTTTTTTACATAGCCATCTGTTTTCTGTGGGATGTATCAGGTGTGTGATGTCTTTTATACCCCTATTTCTCCATTCCTTATATAATTTATTTTCTACTCCTGGTAGAAATTCTGGGTTGTTCCATATTGGAAGGTATTTTGATATTCTAAACGATAATTTATATTTTTTTCTCACCGTCTTCCAGGTGGCTATGGTGTCTCTAAATATCAGTGAGTTTTTTATTTTGGGCGGTAACATCTTTATTCTTGCGTGTATTAGGGATCTAAGATCCCACGGTTGAGCGTAGTCTTTCTCCAATTTATAGGCAGAGTATTTGCGCTCCTCATGAATCCAATTCAGAAGGTACCTCGCAAGGCATGCTATATTGTAATTTCTAACACTAGGTAGGTTTAGGCCCCCCTCTATCTTTGGAGTCATCAGCTTTTTGAGACTTATGCACGGTTGTTTGTTTCTCCAGACGAATTTGGAGAACGCAGTGTTTAAAATTTTTATGTCTTTATGTTTCAAAAGTAATGGGATTGTTTGTAGGTGGTACATTAGTTTCGAGGTGCTCATCATTTTAATTAGCTGTACTCTCCCTGTCAAGTTTAGTGGTAAATCTCTCCATCTTTCTAGATCTTTCACTATGTTTGTTATTAATGGTGGGTAATTTAGTTTATATATGGAAGATGGCTCCCCCCCTATTTTAACGCCCAGATATTTGATATAGGATTTTGCAATGCTCACCCCCAATTGCGCTTCATTTAATTTGTCTTGGTTTCTCGTGTCCCACTTCCCCAAGGGAAGTAGCTCACACTTTGTTTTCTTAATTTTAAAGCCCGAATAAGTCCCATATGTGTGTATTGTTTTCAGTGCCATTTCCACCTGTTCAAATGGATCACCAAGGAAAAGCAGAATGTCGTCTGCAAAGAAGATAGCTCGCACTGCCTCCTTGTTGATCTGAATTCCAGGGAACAGCAGTGGGTCAGATAGCTCTCTCACCAGAGGTTCCAACGCTATATTGAACAGCAATGGTGACAGTGGGCACCCTTGTCTTGTACCCTTGGACAACTGGAATCTATCAGAAAGGAAACCAGGAATGTAAATCTGGGCTTCAGGTTTTGAATATATTTCTTTGATGTAGGCCAAAAAGGGACCTCCAAAATTCATTTTCGCCATCACCTTGTAGAGCCACTCCCATCTGACATTATCAAATGCTTTTTCCGCATCGATTGCTAACAGTGTTGGTTTCTCGTTTAAATTGGGTTTGAGATTTACCCTGTCCAATGCCAATATGACTTTCCTCATGTTGATCGTCGCAGATCTCCCCTTTACAAATCCCGCCTGCGGGTCAGATATTAGTTTTGGCAAAACATCTGCCAATCTGTCGGCTAGTATCTTGGACATTATTTTATTGTCTACATTTATTAGGGATATGGGACGGTATGAACTTGGTGACATGGGGTCTTTTCCTTGTTTTGGTAAAACCTTAATATATGCTAAGTTGCTGGACCTCGTCATGGGTTTCCCCTTCATTATCCCGTTAAATATTTCTGTCATAATAGGGGTTGCTTCATCTTGTAGAAGCTTGAAAAATTCTCCTGAGTAGCCATCCGGACCCGGGGCGTTCCCGTTTCCTAGATTTTTAATTGCTAATTTTATTTCCCCTTCTGTGATGGGTGCATTAAGGAGCTGTTTTTGTTCATCTGTCAGCATGGGGATATCTGGTCGGTCGAGTAAGGTATTATTTGGTATTTCTTGATCTGCCATGGCCGTATAAAGGTTTTTGTAATATTTTCCCAATATGTTAACTATATCTTTTGGTTTATTTTGTATTTCTCCATTTTGAACCTTTAAATGTAGTGGGCCTTGGGCAAAGAATCTATTTCTGACCATGGAGGCCATCAATTTTCCTGCTTTATTTCCGAACTTATGAAGTTTGGCCTCTTGAGATGTTTTAAATAATTGCTCCCTTTTTTCCATCCAAGTATTATACTCTCTTTGTTCCATTATCCAATTTTCCCTATTTAATTTATTAGGGTGACTTTGAAATAAAGTGTAAGTGTTTCTGAGCTTATTCGTAAGTACGTTGTACTTTTCCTGGGCTTTTTTTTAATAGCAGACGTATATGAGATTATTTTCCCCCTCATGACTACTTTAATTGTTTCCCATAGTAGGGATGGGTCACTCTCATGTGATTGTTATCCTCTTTTATCTCCACCCACCACTCCTTCAACCTAAGTTCAAAGTCTTCATTGTCATATAAATACCTAGGGAACCTCCACAGATAATCTGTTCCTTTAGGGAACGTCTCTGCCAGGTCCATAACCACTGGTGCATGGTCGGATATCACCAGGTCATGTATTGTGACCGAAGTAAGTTTATTGAGGATGGGTGGAGAGACGAAAAAGTAATCTAAGGCTGGTTTCACATTTGCGTTTTTTTTCGCGGTAATTTAGCGCTAAATAGCGCATGCGTTTTTTTTCCTATACTTTGCATGGGATGCGCTTATGTGCGCATACACATGCATTTGTACGCGTTTTACCGCGCATGCGTTTTTTTGCGGTATGCGCTCGGGCGCACAAAATGCAACTTGTTGCATTTTTTGTGCGTCCGATTTGCCTCAAAAAAAGCATGCGCGCGCAATGCGTTTTTTTACAGCAAGACACCCATTATAAGTCTATGGTGAGCATATGTGCGCATTGGCATGCTTATGTATGCGTTTTTTTGCACATGCGTTTTTTTTTTTACCATTAGTTTAGACAATGGAATTTAGGGGTTTGGGTAAAGTTAGGGTTAGTTAAGGGGGTTTAGGGTTAGGGTTAGGGTCAGGGTTAGGGTTAGGGTTGGGGTCAGGGTTAGGGTTAAGTATGGTTTGGTTAAGGGTTAGGGTCAGGGTTAGGGTTAGGGTTAGGGTCAGGGTTAGGGTTAAGTATGGTTTGGTTAAGGGTTAGGGTCAGGGTTAGGGTTAGGGTCAGGGTTAGGGTCAGGGTTAGGGTTAAGTATGGTTTGGTTAAGGGTTAGGGTCAGGGTTAGGGTTAGGGTTAGGGTTAGGGTCAGGGTTAGGGTCAGGGTTAGGGTTAAGTATGGTTTGGTTAAGGGTTAGGGTCAGGGTTAGGGTTAGGGTTAGGGTTAGGTTTAGGGTCAGGGTTAGGGTTAAGTATGGTTTGGTTAAGGGTTAGGGTCAGGGTTAGGGTTAGGGTTAGGGTTAGGGTCAGGGTTAGGGTTAAGTATGGTTTGGTTAAGGGTTAGGGTCAGGGTTAGGGTTAGGGTTAGGGTCAGGGTTAGGGTCAGGTTAGGGTTAAGTATGGTTTGGTTAAGGGTTAGGGTCAGGGTTAGGGTTAGGGTTAGGGTTAAGGTTAAGTATGGTTTGGTTAAGGGTTAGGGTCAGGGTTAGGGTCAGGGTTAGGGTTAAGTATGGTTTGGTTAAGGGTTAGGGTTAGGGTCAGGGTCAGGGTCAGGGTTAGGGTTAGGGTCAGGGTTAGGGTTAGTAAAGTCATGGTTTGGGTTAGTGTGAGGGGCCACCTAATGTTGGAAAAAAACGCAAACGCGGTAAAAACGCACTAAAAACGCATACAAACGCATAAAAACGCTGCGTTTTTTTCATGCATGCTCATAAAAATGCTTGAAAAAAACGCAGCAGTTGTATGCTTTTGTATGCGTTTTTCAATGCGTTTTTTTGCGGGAAAAACGCGCTGCAAAAAAAAGCAAGTGTGAAACAGGCCTAATCTTGACCATGAGTCCTTGGCATTAGAATAGAATGTGTATTCTCTATCCTGTGGATGAAGATATCTCCACGCGTCATGTAACCCCGTGTTCTCTAGCATTAGGGGAATCACTTTGTCGTGGCTTCTCACCACCGATATCTTCTGCGATTTGTTTTTCCTGTCTTCTAAGGTATTCACCACTGAATTGAAATCGCCTCCAATTATTAGATTTTGTGTTGAGTCTTTCAATATTTCCTGTTCTAGATATTGATAGTATTTTTTGTTATTCTCACTAGGGGCATAAATGTTTAATATTTTATATGTACCTCCGGATGTAGTTATGGTGATTGAATGTAACCTCCCTGCCTTGTCTGATTGGGTATCCACTATCTGATGTCGTAAATTTTTATCTATTAAGATCAGTACACCTGCTTTGTTATTGACTGCTGGTGTCCGTATGTCTTACCCACCCATAGTTTTTCCATCCTCTGGAAATCTGATATCTCTAAATGTGTCTCTTGTAATAGGGCTATATCTGGTTTGATACGTTTGAGATGCCTGAGAATCATTAATCTCTTATGTGGAGACCACAAACCCTTTATATTCCAAGTAACTATCCGCATGAATTTTGTGTAGGTGATCTGTATGTCAGAGTACTTCTATGGTAGATGAATCTGATTGTGTTGCGTTGTGTGGTGTAGTTTACCTCCTGTTTCACTTCGGGTGACACACTGACAATGGGTAGTGGGACACGGTCATGGGCGTATTCTGCCTTTCTTTTTCTTTGTGTTCTGATTCTCCTCCATATTATCATCCGGAGAGCGCCTGGTGTAGGAATCTTAACAAGGAATTCAAGATTATAATAACAATTCCAACAAACATTTTCAACAAAAATAAACCTATTCCCCTTTCCCTTAACCCATGAGGGACCTGAAGTATGACTCCAGGGCCCTTGCCAAATTTGTCTTTTGTCACTTTTTGACTTCACTTCTTCCCCGCTCATTTTTCTCCCTTGGTCCCCTCCTCCCTTTCCTCACTCCCTTTATTTCCTCTCCCCTTCCATCCCCCCTCTCTTTTGTTTTCTTTTTTTTTTCCCCCTCCTTTTGTCTCCTTTTCCCCCTCCCCCCTTATGTAACAATCCCTGACCGTAGGGACAACATTTTAGGTTTGTCTTCTGATGTGATCCTGCCGGGTGGATTCTCAGGTTTTCCCTGAAATTTTAGATTGTCCCAGAGTTCTCAGTAATTCAGAGGTTAGTCTCGGTCTCCTGTCCTCTGCTTGCATCGGTCAGTCATTATGCTGGTTCCTGAGATTGCTTGCAGTTTTTTGTGGTCTCAGCTCCCCGGTATGATCACCTCTCAAGTTTTTGAGGTATTTCTCTGCCTCTTTGGGATTCAAAAACGAGTGTGAAGAGCCGTCTTGATGTCTAATATAGAGGGTTGCTGGGTATCTCAATTGGAACCGAATATTTTTTTTGTGCATTTCTGAGCATATTACACTAAAAGCTCTGCGTTGTCTGGTCACCTCAGCAGAAAAATCCTCGAGCAAGAGCACCTTTTCTCCCTTGATTTCAAGGGGACGTCTGAGTCTCCTGTAGGACTGAATGATGTCATTTTTATCTGTAAAGTCCAAATATTTTATGATGATCTGCCTGGGTCTTGTCTGGTTGCCAGATTCAGTCGGGGTTTTAGGGGGACGAATGCGGTGTACTCGCTCGATTCTCCTGCCTGCTTCGACCCCCAGTGCCTCAGGGATCATGTTTTCGCATAAGTCTCTTAGGTCTTTTATGGGGAATTTTTCAGAGATTCCTATGATCCTGATGTTGCTCCGTCTGGATCTGTTTTCCAGATCATCGATTCTGTCCCTCAAGATCAGATTTTCCTTTGAAAGTCTGGATATTGTTGCATGGTCATCATATACATCGCCCTCCAGTGTTGAGATACGTGTCTCTGCTGCGGTCACTTGTTCAGCTGTTTCGTTTAATTGTTTCTGCATGTCGTGTAGGGCAGAACTAATATATTCTTTAAGTCTGGGTGCTATCTCCGGCAGCAAGTGTCCCGCCACTTCTTCAGCCAGTTTTTTATAGTCAATATTAGGCACCTGTATCTCAGGGGGGCTGTGTGTCTCAGGAGTATGGCGCGCCTCCAGGGCACTGAATGCTTCAGGGGTGCTCTGTACCTCAGAGGTATTGTATGTCTTGGGGGTGCTATGGGTCCCGGTGGGGTCCCCTGCGGTCATTTCTCTCGCTCTATGCAGCGTTCCCCCTCCGCCTCTCTCTCCTCCTTGCCCCGCTTTCTTCACTGGCTGCTTTGCAGCCGCTGCTGAGGCCGACGTTGGCGCCATTTTTTGTTTCAGAGACGCACGTGTCTCCTTCCCCCGGTTCTGTGATGTCTCCTTACCGCCATTCCTGAGGACGTATCTGTCCATGAGGCGGTGTGCTAAATCCGGGCACTCTCCTCCACTTGTTTCAGGTATGTTGGGGGTCTGGTTTCGGTATTTTTGCTGCCTTTTGGCAGGGGATTGGGGAGCGCTGGGAGATCTCCTCCTCACATGCGGGCGCCGGAACCGGAAGTCCATGCGTGCTTTTTATAGCAAACGGGACCTTCCAGAAGTCTCCAGATCTCTGAGCTGGACCAATGGAATCTGGAGCAGGACCTGAGCACCCGACTCCCGAACTCCAATGGGAGATCGTCCCATGAGCATGCTCAGAGGATGGAAAGAAGAACTTAGCCTCCGGAGAGAGTTGCTGCAAGGCAATCTCCTCTGCAATCTCCTCTGCAGTAGACTGACTCCTAACAGCTTCAGTATGAGGCTTGGCATCCCAATCAGATATTTACCACTAGCCAATTTTTTTTTTAATCCTCCTTCCTCTTTGCTGGATTAAACAACAATACTAGTATACAGTTGTGCTCAAAATTTTGCATACCCTGCAGAATGTTTGCTTTCTTGACCTTTTTTCAGAGAATATGAATGATAACACCAAACCTTTTTCTCCACTCATGGTTAGTGGTTGAGTGAAACCATTTATTGTCAAACTACTGTGTTTTCTCTTGTTAAATTATAATGACAACCGAAAACATCCAAATGACCCTGATCAAAAGTTTACATACCCTGGTGATTTTGGCACAGAAGTTGACACAAATGGCTACTGGCTACTAAAAGTAACATCCTCACCTGTGACCTGTTTGCTTGTAATCAGTGTGTGCATAAAAGCTGAGTGAGTTTCTGGGATCCAGACAGACTCTTGCATCTTTCATCCAGCCCCTGATGTTTCTAGATTGTGAGTCATGGAGAAAGTGAAAGAATTGTCAATGGATCTATGGGAAAAGGTAGTTGAACTGTACAGTATAAAACAGGAAAGGGATGCAAAAAGATATCCAAAGATTTGATAATGCCAGTCAGCAGCGTTCAAACTGTCATTAACAAATAGAATATCAGAGGCACTGTAAAAACAAAACCACGGTCAGATAGAGATAGACTAACAAAAATCTTGTCCACAACTGCCAGGAAAGTTGTTTGGGATGTAAAGAAAAACCCACAAATAACATCAGCTGAAATACTGGACTCTCTGAAAACTAGCGGTGTGACTGTTTCAAAATCCACAATAAGGAGGCACTTGAAGAAAAATGGGCTGCATGGTCGAGTCACCAGAAGAAAGCCATTACTGTGCAAATGCCACAAAGTATCTCACCTACAATATGCAAAACAGCTCAGAGACAAGCCTCAAAACTTCTGGAACTAGGTAATATTCTCCCTTTCAGTTTCATTCCATTGCTTCTTGTGTTTCTATGTGCAAGCGAGAATAAGGATAAAAGCAAGTGCCTAGCCACTCCTCATGTAAAACACAGTCTAGAGACTTTTATACAGTCTCAAGATGAATAAATTTCTTCCAACAGTTTCTTTTTTTTTCAGATCAGTGAACTGCAGGGGAAGAAATATAACTTATGGCTAAAAACACAAGCTAATTAAGTTTACTTGTTCTGTTTGGAGCCTGCAATGGGGTCTGCCTGCTCTCAGTGTGTGTGAAACTGGTCAAGGATAAGCATCCACGCCGTCCCAAGACATCGCAGTTTAGAGCAGACAGTAGTGCTTCTGGCTGAGCCATTCCAAGCACAGACATGAAATCTCTGCTCTCTGTGCTTGGAAAGGATTGTAGCAGGAAGTAAGAATCTGAAGATCACATCTTCATATGTGACAGCTCAGAAACAGAGTAAAGTATAATGTTTCTTAATATCTGATAGCGTTTACAATGCTTTAATAATCTGTGTGTCTGGAAAACCCCTTTAATATATGAATAGATTTGCTGAATATATATTTAATGATACATGTTTTTCTTCAAGCAAATATGTATATTACAGTTGCCTTTTTAAGATGCAATTGATTATATAAATACGTCTTTTTCAGAGTTTTGCATATTTTGATTTTAAGTCCCTTTTTATATAACTTTTATTATTTTAATGCCTGATATAAAAACATGTGAAGATATTACTTTTTCAATATGATATGTAAGAAATTAATAAACAGTATATCCTTTATCTCATAGTTTGGTAATGGTCAGTTTACTATTCTAAACTCCAAGAGGAGCTTGGGCTAATTACTAACCAGTATGCTTTCTCTAAAGGAAATAACTACAAATGATCTGTCTGCCGTTATGTTCCCAGTGTTCACGATGTTATGATTAAGAAGAACTGATTCACAGATTCAGAACACATCACAAGATTTTTTTTCTAAGCAGCATGCATTGTATATTGTATGGATCATATTAGATAAAAAAAAGTTACATGATAAAATAAAGACGTCTCATAGATTTATTGCTTTTCTCATGGAGAAATGTGGAAATATCCAATATTAATCCAATCCTTTTTCAGATTACACTCATCTGTTCCCTATACAGATTTCTTTGGACTTCCACAGGGCATTATGGAAATAACTTCCTTAGGGTGAATTCATGAAACAAGATCCATGTTTGTATGGACCATGATGTATGGACTGGCCCAACCTAAACTCAACAGCTTCATACATGATCAGCGGGCATCTGAATGAGGTCCTATGGTTAGCGAGAATCTGCACTATTGATTCTGTTATTATGTATTAACAGAAATTTTTATTTCCTGGAACACCATTTTAAAACCTAATCTGTCAATCTATAATATTCTACAAACTGTGGATATTTCTAAAGTGGGAAAAGGTATTTAAGGGGATCACTTGTCCTGCAGCATTTACCTACTAGACATTTACATCCCACCAATACTGCAGCAAGCTATATCTTAATTCTCACAATCATGCATTTCTTTTCATATGCAAATTGCCTCTTCAGAGAAGGGAGAGGACTAGAACTCTATTGTGCGTCCTATTGGATGTAGCAATTCTAAAAGTCAATATCAATCCTTTAACAAGCCTTGTCACATGACGTAGGATAAAAGCAAAACCAGAATCTCAATTTGTAGACACAGTGTTTCGGATGTTACCCCCTCATCAGTGCAAAATATGAGATCTGATTTGGCTAGGTGAGAGGCTCTAGACTGGGAATTAAGGGGGAACGTTTTTCCTTGTGGCGAGTGACAAACCAGGCCTGGCATGTCAGAGTGAGGAGACTTATATGCCATACATGCTCATAGTAAATAATGCAAAAAGTGCATTCAATGTTGCCATACCTTCACTTATACGGTCCTTTTTAATAAACTGAAGACTTGCAAGGTGTAGCATTATCGGATTATAAAGACTTCCTTTCATTGTATGTGCTGTACTTTACAATGCTGTTAAGTGCAGCTAGTAAAAAATATAATTATACAATGCAGCAGTAATGATGTAATAAATATTGTGGCTTAAATAATTGTGACTACCAAGCTGTGAGGAGCTTCTTCTTCCCTGTTCTCGGGCTCAGGTTGTGACTCACAGTGCAGCACATTGACTTCATTTTATTAGAGGTTTTAGGAAAATGACACCTAAATGCAGAAGTGAAAAGAACAAAACCCACAGCTACTATTAATTCAAAAGGGTCATTGTTATGCTAGAGCCAGGTTTGGCATTCATGCCTGCCACATGAGGATTACGTTTTCTGTAAGTGGTTTTGGAGAGGTGTTTGAATCATTTGCTTCCCTTGTTTTTGTAGCCTTTTCACTTAACAGTGTCAAATTTGAATCAGATTTCAAAAGTAATCCAACTCCGACAAGTGAAATGTTCCTTCTTTTTTCCTTGGTGAAGTTTTCAAAATCTTGTCGGGATAAAACTCTAAAAACAGCAAAATGGATTTTATGAAATCACCTTTTTATTATAAACAATTACTAAATGTCACGATCCAGGCCCGGGTTTGCTTCTTGTTATTCTCTCACCGACCTGGTCGTGAGGGGATTAACCTCTTTCTGACATATGAAATACTATCCCTTCCATGTACCCTGGTCTTAATGCCCATGGACAGGATAGTCTTTCATATGCGATCAGTCACACTCACGGGAGGAGCGCGACTGATCGCGGCCGAGTGTCAGCTTATTATCACAGCTGACACCCGGCAATATGTGCCAGGAGCGGTCACGGACCGTTCCCAGAACTTTAACTCCGGCAAACTGCGCTCAAACATGATCGCAGCGTTCCGATGGCATAAGGAAGAATCGCGCAGGTAGGGGACTTCCCTGAGACTCTCAGAACAACGAGATGTGATTGCGTTGTTCCGAGGGCCTCCTCCCTGAGAGCAGGCAGCGGCAAGCCTCCTGCACTGCCTGTCAGATCGCTGATCTGACTAAGTGCTCTGCAAAGTGTCAGATCAGCGATCTGACACTATATGGTAAAAAAGTTTAAAAAAAATTTTACATGTGTAAAAATATTTTTTTTTAAATTCCTAAATAAAGAAAAAATAAATTAATAAATATTTTTCCAATAAATACATTTCTTTATGTAACTAAAAAAAAGTACACATCTTTAGTATCGCCGCTCCTTAATGATCCGACCTATAAAATTGTCCCACTAATTAACCCCTTCAGTGAACACCGTAAAAAAATAAATAAAAAATGAGGCAAAAATAATGCTTTATCATCATACCGCTGAACAAAAAGTGGAATAACAGGCGATCAAACAGACATATATAAATAAACATGGCACCGCTGAAAATATCATCTTGTCCCGCAAAAAACGAACTGCCATACAGCATCATCAGCAAAAGAATAAAAAAGTTACAGCTCTCAGAATAAAGCGATGCAAAAATAATTATTTTTTATATAAAATAGTTTTTATTATATAAAAGCGCCAAAACATTAAAAAATTATTTAAATGAGGTATCGCTGTAATCGCATTGACCCGAAGAATAAAACCGTTTTATCAATTTTACCACACGCGGAACGGTATAAACGTCCCACGCAAAAGAAATTCTTGAAATGCTGGTTTTTGTTCATTCCGCCTCCCAAAAATAGGAATAAAAAGCGATCAAAAAATGTCACATGCCCAAAAATGGTACCAGTAAAAATGTCAACTGGTCCTGCAAAAAACAAGACCTCACATGACACTGTGGGCCAAAATTTGGAAAAATTATAGTTCTCAAAATGTGGTGATGCAAAAACTATTTTTTGCAATAAAAAGCGTCTTTTAGTGTGTGACAGCTGCCAAACATAAAAACCCACTATAAATAGTAAATCCAACCCCCTTTATCACCCCCTTAGTTAGGGAAATATAATAAAATTTTAAAAATGTATTTATTTCCATTTTCCCATTAGGGTTAGGTTTAGGGCTAAAGTTAGGTTTAGGGCTAGGATTGGGGCTAAAGTTAGGGTTGGGGCCAAAGTTAGGGTTAGTGTTGTGGCTAAAGTTAGGGATAGGGTTTGGATTAGGGTTAGGGTTGGGATAACGGTTAAGGGTGTGTTAGAGTTAGGTTTATAGTTAGGGGTATGGTTAGGGCTGGGATTAGGGGTGTTTTGGCGTTAGGGTTGGAGATAGAATTGGGGGGTTTCCACTGTTTAGGCACATCATGGGCTCTCCAAAAGCGACATGGTGTCCGATCTCAATTCCAGCCAATTCTGCATTGAAAAAGTTAAACGGAGCTCCTTCCCTTCCAAGCTCTGCTGTGCGCCCAAATAGTGATTTACCCCTACATATAGGGTATCAACGTACTCAGGACAAATTGGACAACAATTTTTGGGAGTCCAATTTCTCCTGTTACCCTTGATAAAATAAAAAAAATGGATCTGAAGTACATTCCTGTGAAGCACCTGAAGGGTTAATAAACTTCTTGAATGTGGTTTTGAGGCTCTTGAGGGGTGCAGTTTTTAGAATGGTGTCACTTTTGGGTATTTTCTATCATATAGACCCCTCAAAGTGACTTCAAATGTGATGTGGTCCCTAAAAAGAAATGGTGTTCTAAAAATGAGAAATCGCTGGTCAACTTTTAACCCTTATATAACATCCTATCAAAAAAAATGTTGGTTCCAAATTGTGCTGAACAAACATGTGGGAAATATTACTTATTTAGTATTTTGTGTGACATATCTCAAATTCAAAGATGGAAAATTGCGAAATTTTCACAATTTTTGACAAATTTCCATTTTTTTCCACAAATAAAGGCAAGTCATGTAAAAGAAAATTTACCATTAATGTGAAGTAAAATATGTCATGAGAAAACAATGTCGGAATCACCAGGATCCATGGAAGCGTTCCAGAGTTATTACCTCATAAAGGAACAGTGGTCAAAATTGTAAAAATTCGCCCTGTCATTAACATGCAAACCACCCTTGGGGGTAAAGGGGTTAACCTTCTCTGCCTCATTTTGGGTTCTGTGTGGCTATTTCAGTCTGCTGTGGCCTGCAGAGCAACGTCAGTGATAGTTCATGCTCCCAGGGTAGAGCAGCTGACTCCTTGATACCGTGTTTTGTCCTCTGCCCGTCTACTCTGATCCCGTGACTTCCCTTTGCTGCCACCCTACTTGTCTTAGGGTGTGTGCACACGTTGCGGAATCTTTCGCACAGATTTGCCTAAATTCGCAGGTAAATCCGCAGGTCAAAAGTCCTGCGTTTTTCTGACAATTGCTCAATGTCCTCTTTCTCTGGAGGGTATTTTGTCCAAATATTCAATTTTAGTGGGTAATCTTTTTGTTACTACTCAGATTAAGCATTACGTTGACTCGGTCTTCCAAGGCATACCAGACAGTGTCAGAACCTGTCCTCTCCATCTCACCTCCCTTGGCGCTCGTGCAGGAGTTTATTCGCTAAGTCTTATATATAAATCAATCAAACCTTCTATTTCATGGTCAGATTCTTCATCATGCCCGGGCAGATGGGTATCACAACTATCTAATTATAGACTGACTGATATTTTGAAAGCCACTCTACGTTTAGACTCTTTCTTGCCATATGACAGCTACTCAACTATGGCCCTCATGATTTTCCATAGGGCTTACATCTCCCCGGAGGTCAAATCTAGGATGTCTCTATTGGCTAATCCCTCTTGTCCCAAGTGTTTACACTCTCCAGCTGACATCTTTCATTGTCTCTGGGATTGTCCGAAGATACAGGAGGTTTGGGATATGCTTCTTCGCCATCTCACACCTTCAACATTCGCTTTACATTATCTCCGGAATGGGCGATATTTAATATTCTCCCATGGGATCAACTACTCGGACTCTCTGCTCAGCAATGACGTGTTTTAGCTATTTGGGCGGCGGCTACCCGCAAGAGTATTCTGCATTTGTGAGCACAGGACGAAACCCCTTCACTAAATCTAATTTCTTCGAAGGTAACATATTTGTTTAAAATGGATTGGATTGAGTCCATTCTTCATAAAGAAAGTCATATGGAACGTTTTTTCCTCACATGGTCCTCCTTTATTGATCTGCAGCCACTATCGGTGCGTCAAGCATTACATGGTTGCTTTCAATTCACCGATTGGTATATGAGAGCGCGTATATCTCGTGATGTCAGGAATTTTGTGCAGTCCTGTGGGACTTGTTCTCGGTGCAAGCCCTGTTCTCGTGCTAGTGGTTTGTTGATGCCCCTGCCAGTGCCCAGGAGGCCGTGGACCCATATCTCAATGGATTTTATCTCTGATCTCAGTGTCTCTCAGAGAATAACTGTTATTTGGGTGATCTGTGATAGATTTTCTAAGATGGTCCATCTTGTACCACTCCCAAAGTTGCCATCTTCTGAGTTGGTGCCCGTGTTTTTACAACAAGTGGTTCGTCTGCACGGGATTCCTGAGAACATTGTGTCAGATAGAGGAGTCCAGTTTGTTTCCAGATGTTGGAGAGATTTTTGTTCCAAACTGGGAATTCAGTTGTCTTTCTCCTCTGCATTTCATCCTCAGACCAATGGGCAGACTGAGAGAACAAACCAGACTTTGGAATCCTATTTGAGATGTTTCATATCTGCTGATCAGGATGATTGGGTCTCATTTTTGCCATTGGCCGAATTTGCGCTAAACAATAGGGCTAGCTCCTCCACTTTGAGGTCTCCTTTCTTTTGTAACTTTGGGTCTCATCCTCGATTTTCTTCGGGGCAGGTGGAAGCTTCTGCCTGCCCAGGTGTGGATTCTGTGGTAGAGAGAATGCAGCAGATTTGGGACCAAGTAGTGGATAAGTTGTCTCACTCTCAGGAAAAGGCCCAACAGTTTTCCTACCGGCTTAGGATCATTGGTCCCCGGTTTAAAGTGAGTGATATACAGTAGTTTGGTTGTCCTCTAAAAATATTCCCATGAAGGTTGCATCTCCAAAATTCAAGCCAAGGTTTATTGGACCTTATAAGATTTTGGAAATCCTTAAACCCCTTTTCTTTCCGTTTGGCTCTTCCAGTTACGTTTAAGATTCATAATGTCTTTCATAAATTTTGGTGTAGAGGTTTGTGGAGCCAGTAGTTCCCATGGCGGCACCCCCTGACCCTGTTTTGGTTAAGGGTAATTTGGAGTATGAGGCAGAGAAGATATTGGATTCTCGTCTGGCTAGATGGAGATTTCAGTACTTGGTCAAGTGGAAGGGTTATGGCCAGGAGGATAATTCTTGGGTCTCTGCTGCTGACATCCATGCCAAGAGATTGATTCATGCCTTTCACCGGGCCAATCCTGATCGGCCTGGTGCCGAGGATGAGGGTTTGGTGACCCCTCCTCCGGGGGGGTACTGTTGTGAATTCCCTGGCTCAGACTTCTGAGCTGAAGCTCCCCCTGCTCCCTCCGGTGGTTACTGGAGGTAGTGGAGCTGGCCAGATTGACAGAGGTCTGCCACCTGATGATGATGATGACGATTGGAGATCTGGGGTTACTGATTGGAGTATTTAAGTCTGCAGACTTCCTTCAATCCCTGCTGTTTATTGCTTTCCTGTGCATTCTGAGGTCTGATTTCTCCTGCCCTGATCCTGCATTGTTCAGCTAAGTGGTTATTTGCTAATCCTTTGCATCTGATCTGTTTTTGTCTCTCTCTGCTTGTTGTGTGGGTTCAGCTTGCTCCTCTGGGGGCTGTGCTGGACCACCACTCCATATGTTACAGCCTGTGTCAGTTTGTTCAGTCCCCTGTTATATTAGTCTCTTTTGCTTTGCTTACAGTTCATACTGGAGTGCTGATATAGTGGGGGTGAAGTTGTGTGACTTCAGTGTTTTTTGTACATCAGACGTGTTGGATTTTTCAGGGTTTTTGCATGATTGCAGACAGTGTCTTTCCTTTCCTATCCTATCTAGTCAGTTTGGGTCCCATAATTTGCTCAGTCTATTTTTCTGCCTGCGTTTGTGTTTCATCTTGTCTCACCGACAATATATGTTTGGGGGTATTCTATTCCTTTTGGGGACAACATTGTCAGATCCTAAACCAATTCATATGGGTACATACATGGACAATCCCCCTTACACAATAATTCTCATATTAAATGTAGGAGAGTAGAGAGCATAATGTCCTAAAGCAGCAATATTGGCATAATAAATGAAAACAATTTTTTAGTATAGTGACTGTATTTATAAAGATGCCATATGGCTGTAGTGCTTACCCATGATTGGAGGAGACTGTGTGCACCCAGACCAGATGTTCATTTCGTGTGTGTTTTTTTCAACGGAAAGGGGTTTAGGATCTGACTATGTTGTTGCCTTTTTCCACCTAATATCATGTATTCCTCCTTTTGACATCCTCGTATTTTCGATTTTGTATTTTTAGTAATTGTTTATAATAAAAAGATGATTTTATTATTCCTTTGCGACAGTGGTTTTTGCTTACTCCATTTTTTCTTTAACAACAATAGCAGCAGGGTCAGCAAATATTAAAATGTAACCTTTACTTATACACTAAAACATAACGCTAACTCCAATGCATAAATGGACAACAGTGCAATGATTAAAGGGCAAGTGCTCAAAGCAAACCATGCTCAAATAAAAAACAGGTATAATCTCACCCCGAGGCAGGCTTTCCTTTATCCCAGTTGTATATGGACATCATTTTTCACAGGAATAAGGAACCCGTATTAACTCAAGCCATGCATTGGTGAACAAACAAAGGAAAGGGACAAGGGTGGGAGTCTATATCATAATTACCACTCCATGTCGTGCCCCTGGATAGTGTAAACCTGTCAGTAAGATACCCCAGGATTATGCAGCCACCCCAATGCCTTTCTCCCACCATTTAGAGGGTTCATCAGGGGGTTCTAAAAGTAAATAGCAATGCCTCAGGAGGCTAACTGCATTGGCAAGCATGGCCTGAGGAACTGACGTATGTGCCAGCTGCCCTATCAGGGGGAAAAATGGTATTTGGGAAGGTGCTGAGGGTCAGATCACATCTGGTGTACAGCTTGCTATAATATTACATTTTTTCTTTGGTTCAGTTATGCTATGGGAGTACTCCACTATTTATTTAATTTACTTTAGAGGGAAATATATCTGATTTATCCCCATCCTACATTTGTTATATGTTTTTTGAACAATTTTATATTGATAGCGGATTTTATGTTGAAATAACTGGGAAGAATATTCAAAGAGTACCTAAAGGTTTTTTATGTGGATTTTGTAGCAGACCCACTCTAAAATTCTCCACAAAACACTATATGAACATAGTCTTAGGTTATCTGTGCATGAAAACTATTAGTCATGTGCATACCTGCTAAGTTTTAGAAGCAGAAGACACTTTATGAAAAAATGGTGTTTGTTTTCTTGAGGTATTATTTGCAGAGTCCTTTTACTCATATTTTCCAATGTCTTTGGTGGCCACCGTTTTTTTTACCTATATTGTATAAATTAATGAAGCCACTAGCAGAATATTCAAATCATTTCTTATAACTGCTTTGCGTTTTTGGAAATGTAAGCAGTTAAAAGAAGCTCTAAAGACTGAACATTTGCACAGCATGTTATTTTTACTTTGCAATGTATATATTTATTCATCTTAGTGCTATTTATCATTTTTCAGGTAGGTTCCAGAGGGTACTTTCCTGATAAGACGCCATGTGAATAATCCCTTTGAGTAGGCTCACATAGAGTTTTTGATAAAGATTTTGGAAGCTGCTTCAATGACTTCTTCACATAGGACCACCTGAGTCAACACATGCGCAATTGAGTTCTTGGGTGCCGAGATCTTAATTTGCGCATGCGCCACCTCTTGTGGCCATTTTCCCGGAGTCCACCGCATAGAAGAGTAGGGAAAATTATAGATTTGTGTCATGTAAAAAAAACATACCAACAGGAATCATTTCAGAACTTTTTTCACTTTTGTGTCACCAATAGTGTTGAGCATTCCGATACCGCAAGTATCGGGTATCGGCCGATACTTGCTGTATCGGAATTCCGATACCGACTTCCGATATTTTTTCAATATCGGAATTCGGCATCGGAATCGGAAGTTCAGTTGATTGACGGCCTGACGTCATCATGATGCGCGGTGTGTGCGCATCATGATGCGCCGTCATTTCGGGCCTTCCGGGGGTCTCTGCCGGCCTGCCGGGGGGCTGTGCCGGCCTGCCGGGGGGCTGTGTCGACTGCCCGGGGTCTGTACCGGCCTGCCGGGGGGCTGTGCCGGCCTGCCGGTGGTCTGTGCACCCTGTGGGGGTCTGTACCGGCCTGCCGGGGGGCTGTGCCGGCCTGCCGGGGGGCTGTGCTGATGTCCGGGGGTCTGTGCAAGCATCGTCCGATGGGACTACAAGTCCCATCGGGCGATGCCTGCTACCATGACAGTGATTGACACATTAGCCAATGATGGGACAGTAGTAGTCCCATCATCCGGCTAATGTGTTAAATGTTAAAAAAAAAAAAAATACTACATACATACTACATGCATGCTACATACATACTACATGCTACATACATACTACATGCATGCTACATACATACTACATATATACTACATACATACTACATACATACTGCATGCTACATACATACTACATACATACTACATGCATGCTACATACATACTACATATATACTACATACATACTACATACATGCTACATACATACTGCATGCTACATACATACTACATACATACTACATGCATGCTACATACATACTACATATATACTACATACATACTACATACATGCTACATACATACTGCATGCTACATACATACTACATGCATGCTACATACATACTACATATATACTACATGCATGCTACATACATGCTACATACATACTACATATATACTACATACATACTACATACATGCTACATACATACTACATGCATGCTACATACATACTACATGCATGCTACATACATACTACATGCATGCTACATACATACTACATGCATGCTACATACATACTACATGCATGCTACATACATACTACATGCATGCTACATACTACATGCATGCTACATGCATGCTACATGCTACATACATACCACATATATACTACATACATACAATACATTCATACAATACATACATAGACATACAGTACATATAACATAGAGTAACATACTTACCAATACTTGTCACATTGTTCCCCGAAGCCATTGTCTTTTCCGGGATAAATATTAACATAACAAACCACAAAAATACTCACCCACGATCCGAAGCAGTCCACGAGTGTGTCCCACGATGATCTTGGGTAGAGAACTGCAGCATCAGATGATGCTGCCGTTCTCTACGGGCTGCAGGAATCCAATGACGGAAGGTAGGTATCCTTCCGCACTGTATTCCTCCGCCACTTAAAAAAAAAAAGTCCCTAGTCTCACTTTATGCCATTGCTGTGTGGGAAATTCCCACACAGCAATGGCATAAAGTGAGACTAGGGACTTTTTTTTTTTAAGTGGCGGAGGAATACAGTGCGGAAGGATACCTACCTTCCGTCATTGGATTCCTGCAGCCCGTAGAGAACGGCAGCATCATCTGATGCTGCAGTTCTCTACCCAAGATCGTCGTGGGACACACTCGTGGACTGCTTCGGATCGTGGGTGAGTATTTTTGTGGTTTGTTATGTTAATATTTATCCCGGAAAAGACAATGGCTTCGGGGAACAATGTGACAAGTATTGGTAAGTATGTTACTCTATGTTATATGTACTGTATGTCTATGTATGTATTGTATGAATGTATTGTATGTATGTAGTATATATGTGGTATGTATGTAGCATGTAGTATGTATGTAGCATGCATGTAGCATGCATGTAGTATGTAGCATGCATGTAGTATGTATGTAGCATGCATGTAGTATGTATGTAGCATGCATGTAGTATGTATGTAGCATGAATGTAGTATGCATATAGCATGAGTGTAGTATGAATGTAGCATGAATGTAATATGTATGTAGCATGTATGTAGTATGTATGTAGTATATATGTAGTATGTATGTAGCATGTAGTATGTATGTAGCATGCATGTAGTATATATGTAGTATGTATGTAGCATGCATGTAGTATGTATGTAGCATGCAGTATGTATGTAGCATGTATGTAGTATGTATGTAGTATGTATGTAGCATGCATGTAGTATGTATGTAGTATGTATGTAGCATGCAGTATGTATGTAGCATGTATGTAGTATGTATGTAGTATATATGTAGTATGTATGTAGCATGCATGTAGTATGTATGTAGTATGTATGTAGCATGCATGTAGCATGCAGTATGTATGTAGCATGCATGTAGTATATATGTAGTATGTATGTAGCATGCATGTAGTATATATGTAGCATGTATGTGGTATGTATGTAGCATGTAGTATGTATGTAGTATGTATGTGGTATGTATGTAGCATGCAGTATGTATGTAGCATGCATGTAGTATATATGTAGTATGTATGTAGCATGTATGTAGTATGTAGTATGAATGTAGCATGTATGTAGTATGCATGTTGTATGTATGTAGCATGTAATTTTTTTTTTTTTTTTTTTTTTTTTTACATTTTTAACACATTAGCCGGATGATGGGACTACTACTGTCCCATCATTGGCTAATGTGTCAATCACTGTCATGGTAGCAGGCATCGCCCGATGGGACTTGTAGTCCCATCGGACGATGCCTGCACAGACCCCCGGAGCCTGCACAGACCACCGGCAGGCCGGCACAGCCCCCCGGCAGGCCGACACAGCCCCCCGGCAGGCCGGCACAGCCCCCCGGAGCCTGCACAGCCCCCCGGCAGGCCGGCACAGCCCCCCGGCAGGCCGGCACAGCCCCCCGGAGCCTGCACAGACCACCGGCAGGCCGGCACAGACCACCGGAGCCTGCACAGACCCCCTGGCAGGCCGGCACAGCCCCCCGAAAGGCCCGTACAGACCCCAGAGAGGCTGTACAAGGGCAGGAAAGGGTTTTTCTTATTCCGATACCGGAAGTCCCATAGACTTGAATGGGACTTCCGGTATCGGAATCGGCGATACCGATACTTTTTTTAAAGATCGGCCGATACCATCCGATACGATACTTTGAAGTATCGGACGGTATCGCTCAACTCTAGTCACCAATAATCTGTACAAATCTATTGAGAAACAAAATTAAATTATTTTGAGGGAGAAAATAATAATAATATGGCCAAAATAATATAGTTGCATAAATGTGAACACCATCTGATAATTGGGGAGGGTGTTGTGTTCATTATTATCCAATCACATTTAAAGTCATTTTAAGTAGTAGGTTATACACACCTGCAATCATTTACAGTTATTTTGATAAACCCCATAAAACGTTTAGTTGTTTTAGTATTATTTTCCTGACATTTTGATAGTTGCATTTTAGAGCAAAAGCCGTGGTCAGAAAAATACTTACAACACAGCAAAGCGTTCTCATTATTAACATTTATTAGTCAGGAGAAGGGTGAATTTTTTTTCCAAGGCATTATATATACAGTGAAACACTGCGAAAGTGGTCATCAAGAAGTGGTTTAAATTTTGTACAAAAGTGACATTACCTAGAACTGGACATCCCTGAAAAACTGCTGACAAGACAAAAAAGAAAATGCATCCAGGAGGATACCAAGAGGCCTCCAGCGCCATTAAAGGGGTTATCTGGGACTAATATTTTTTCATGGTTCTAAGAACTGACAGACTGGCAATTGGTAACTACCTGCCTTATCAGACCTTCGCTGGCTCAGAGTGATTACAAATTGCTCCTGCTAGCGATTCTACTGCTTCATCTCAACAGAAAAACCAGCAGAAAAAAGGCAGAGATGTTTACCTGCCCAGGCCTCCAAACAAATGCACTAACAGGATACAGTGGACCCATTCAACACCGGTGCAAAAAATGCAGATAAGACAACCACTCACAGCCTGCCAATCTATGGAGTGGGTGGTTGTTTGGCATATTAAAGGGAATCTGTCACCCATTTTTAGTGATATCATGTAAAGATGATATCATGTAAAGATATCACCCAATTGTGCGTCCCATAAGGATTCTATTAGGACTTTTGATTCCCCCTGACCCCGCACCTTTGATGCATAAATACCTTTTTTATTTTGGTGGAGATGTATGGAAATGGCTGCGGTCCGGTCCGATTGGTGGGGCTTAATCGCCTTCTTTCTCCCCCCCTCCTCGGATTGCTTAACGTAATCTTCATCTGTGAATATCACAGATGCCGTAGTTTTCCGCGCTTGCGCATTGAAAAGGCCTCTGGCACTTGCGCAGTATGCTTTGCCCAACTGTGGGCGAAGCATATAATCGGTACTGCACATGCACCAGTATTTTTCAGTGCGGTCTATGCCCCGGAAGTCTTCATGTGCAGGACACACTTCCGGGGCATAGACCGCGCTGAACAATACTGGCGCATGCACAGTACCGATTATATGCTTTGCCCACAGTTGGGCAAAGCATACTGCACAAGCGCCATAGGCCTTTTCAATGCGCAAGCGTGGAAAACTACGGCATCTGTGATATTCACAGATGAATATTATGTTCAGCAAGACGAGGAGGGGGGAAGAAGGTGAATAAGCCCCACCCATCAGACTGGACCGTGACATACATCTCCACCAACATAAAAAAGATATTTATGCATCAAAGGTGGGGGGTCGGGGGGAATCAATTGTCCTAATAGAATCCTTATGGGACGCACAATTGGGTGATATCTTTATATGATATCACTAAAAATGGGTGACAGATTCCCTTTAATGCATAAAAACGGTCTGCATGTGGTGCTGTTCACACACAGGCGATGCAGAGCATCTGGCTTACAGCCTATGGTTGAAAAAAAGGCGCCATTTTCTGAGACTTGCTGTGTTTCCATTTTTCATGATCTAGGACTGGGTCAGGGCTTATTTTTTGCACGCCAAACTGATGTTTTTTTTAATACAAGTGTAGTGTAGATACAATGTTTTTAATTTTTTTATCATTACACTGTTTAGCGGTCGAGTTAATTATTTTTTTATTTTGATAGATCAGGCAATTCTGAACGTGGTGATACCAAATATGTGCATATTTGATTTTTTATTATTGTTTTATTTTGAATGGAGCAAAAGGGGCTGATTTGAATTTTTATATATTTTTTATTTGTTTATATTTTTAAAAACTTTTTTTACTTATTGCACGCTTCAATAGTCTTCATGGGAAACTAGAAGCTGCAGTACTTTGATTGCCTCTGCTACATACAGGTGATGATCAGATCACCTGTTTAGCAGAAATGCTTGCTATGAGCGATGACCACGGGATGGTGCTCATAGCAATCTGGCAATGACAACCACAGAGGTCTGCTGCAGACCTCTGGTTCTCATACCGACCCATCGGTGATTCACGATCATGTGGGAGGAGACAGTGATGCGTTTCCTGTAAGCAAAAGTTAAATGCCACTGTCAGAAATTGACAGTTACAGTTGTGGCCAAAAGTATTGACACCCCTGCAATTCTGTCAGATAATACTCAGTTTCTTCCTGAAAATGATTGCAAACACAAATTCTTTGGTATTATTATCTTCATTTAATTTGTCTTAAATGAAAAAAACACAAAAAGAATTGTCCTAAAGCCAAATTGGATATAATTCCACACCAAACATAAAAAGAGGGTGGACAAAAGTATTGGCACTGTTCGAAAAATCATGTGATGCTTCTCTAATTTGTGTAATTAACAGCACCTGTAACTTACCTGTGGCACCTAACAGGTGTTGGCATTAACTAAATCACACTTGCAGCCAGTTGACATGGATTAAAGTTGACTCAACCTCTGTCCTGTGTCCTTGTGTGTACCACATTGAGCATGGAGATAAGAAAGAAGACCAAAGAACTGTCTGAGGACTTGAGAAACCAAATTGTGAGGAAGCATGAGCAATCTCAAGGCTACAAGTCCATCTCCAAAGACCAGAATGTTCCTGTGTCTACTGTGCGCAGTGTCATCAAGAAGTTTAAAGCCCATGGCATTGTGGCTAACCTCCCTAGATGTGGATGTAAAAGAAAAATTGACAAGAGATTTCAACGCAAGATTGTGCGGATTTTGGATAAAGAGCCTCGACTAACATCCAAACAAGTTCAAGCTGCCCTGCAGTCCAAGGGTACAACAGTGTCAACCCGTACTATCCGTCGGCGTCTGAATGAAAAGGGACTGTATGGTAGGAGACCCAGGAAGACCCCACTTCTTAGAGCTTTTTGGGCAATGGCATCAACATAGAGTTTACAGGAGAAAAAAAGAGGCATTCAAAGAAAAGAACACGGTCCCTACAGTCAAGCATGGTGGAGGTTCCCTGATGTTTTGGGGTTGCTTTGCTGCCTCTGGCACTGGACTGTTTGACCGTGTGCATGGCATTATGAAGGCTGAAGACTACCAACAAATTTTGCAGCATAATGTAGGGTCCAGTGTGAGAAAGCTGGGTCTCCCTCAGAGGTCATGGGTCTTCCAGCAGGACAATGACCCAAAACACACTTCAAAAAGCACTAGAAAATGGTTTGAGAGAAAGCACTGGAGACTTCTAAGGTGGCCAGCAATGAGTCCAGACCTGAATCCTATAGAACACCTGTGGAGAGATCTAAAAATGGCAGTTTGGAGAAGGCACCCTTCAAATATCAGGGACCTGGAGCAGTTTGCCAAAGAAGAATGGTCTAAAATTCCAGCAGAGCATTGTAAGAAACTCATTGATGGTTACCGGAAGCGGTTGGTCGCAGTTATTTTGGCTAAAGGTTGTGCAACCAAGTATTAGGCTGAGGGTGCCAATACTTTTGTCTGGCCCATTTTTGGAGTTTTGTGTGAAATGATCAATGTTTTGCTTTTTGCTTCATTCTCTTTTCTGTTTTTTCATTTAAGACAAATTAAATGAAGATAATAATACCAAAGAATTTGTGTTTGCAATCATTTTCAGGAAGAAACTGAGTATTATCTGACAGAATTGCAGGGGTGTCAATACTTTTGGCCAACGCTGTATATTATATTATTGTTATATGTTTTTTGAACAATTTTATATTGCTAGCGGATTTTATGATGAAATAACCGGGAAAAATATTCAAAGAGTATTTAAAGGTTTTTTATGTGGATTTTGTATAGATCAGCTGTCATGTACCCGGAAAGGTGCAGGCTCAACACCGGAGCCCGCACCAAACAGGGGGAATCCGTCATTTGTGTATTGACATGCATATTAATGCAAACACATTATTTTAGTTCTGTATTTTTCATATTTCAGCTGAAATGATTTGAGTTTACTTGAGTTTATTTTACAACTGAATTGGATAAAGTTCTAAAATAATTCTTCTTGGTATTATTTTTGACATGGCAAAAACCTGATATTTTAACACGGGTACAGTTGTGGCCAAAATTATTGACACCCCTGCAATTTTATCAGATAATACTCAGTTTCTTCCTGAAAATTATTGCAAACACAAATTCTTTGTTATTATTATCTTCATTTAATTTGTCTTAAATGAAAAAAAACAAAAAGAATTGTCCTAAAGCCAAATTGGATATAACTCCACACCAAACATAAACAAGAGGGTGGACAAAAGTATTGGCACTGTTCGAAAAATCATGTGATGCTTCTCTAATTTGTGTAATTAACAGCACCTGTAACTTACCTGTGGCACCTAACAGGTGTTGGCAATAACTAAATCACACTTGCAGCCAGTTGACATGGATTAAAGTTGACTCAACCTCTGTCCTGTGTGTTTGTGTGTACCACATTGAGCATGGAGAAAGAAAGAAGACCAAAGAACTGTCTGAGGACTTGAGAAACCAAATTGTGAGGAAGCATGAGCAATCTCAAGGCTACAAGTCCATCTCCAAAGACCTGAATGTTCCTGTGTCTACCGTGCGCAGTGTCATCAACAAGTTTAAAGCCCATGGCACTGTGGCTAACCTCCCTATATTTGGACGGAAAAGAAAAATTGACAAGAGATTTCAACGCAAGATTGTGCGGATGTTGGATAAAGAACCTCGACTAACATCCAAACAAGTTCATGCTGCCCTTCAGTCCGAGGGTACAACAGTGTCAACCCGTACTATCCGTCGGCGTCTGAATGAAAAGGGACTGTATGGTAGGAGACCCAGGAAGACCCCACTTCTTACCCCGAGACATAAAAAACCCAGGCTGGAGTTTGCCAAAACTTACCTGAAAAAGCCTAAAACGTTTTGGAAGAATGTTCTCTAGTCAGATGAGAAAAAAGTAGAGCTTTTTGGGCAAAGGCATCAACATAGAGTTTACAGGAGAAAAAAAGAGGCATTCAAAGAAAAGAACACGGTCCCTACAGTCAAACATGGCGGAGGTTCCCTGATGTTTTGGGGTGCTTTGCTGCCTCTGGCACTGGACTGCTTGACCGTGTGCATGGCATTATGAAGGCTGAAGACTACCAACAAATTTTGCAGCATAATATAGGGTCCAGTGTGAGAAAGCTGGGTCTCCCTCAGAGGTCATGGGTCTTCCAGCAGGACAATGACCCAAAACACACTTCAAAAAGCACTAGAAAATGGTTTGAGAGAAAGCACTGGAGACTTCTAAGGTGGCCAGCAATGAGTCCAGACCTGAATCCCATAGAACACCTGTGGAGAGATCTAAAAATGGCAGTTTGGAGAAGGCACCCTTCTAATATCAGGGACCTGGAGCAGTTTGCCAAAGAAGAATGGTCTAAAATTCCAGCAGAGCATTGTAAGAAACTCATTGATGGTTACCGGAAGCGGTTGGTTGCAGTTATTTTGGCTAAAGGTTGTGCAACCAAGTATCAGGCTGAGGGTGCCAATACTTTTTTCTGGCCCATTTTTGGAGTTTTATGTGAAATGATCAATGTTTTGCTTTTTGCTTCATTCTCTTTTGTGTTTTTTCTTTTAAGACAAATTAAATGAAGATAATAATGCCAAAGAATTTGTGATTGCAATCATTTTCAGGAAGAAACTGAGTATTATCTGACAAAATTGCAGGGGTGTCAATACTTTTGGCAACAACTGTATATAGACAGTTTACAGTGTATCCTTGGTAACAGACAAACAAAGCTCATTGTGTTGTGCTTTAAAAAAATATTTGGACATACAATGTATTAAAGATACACACCTGCCTATTACAACTCTTAAAGTAATCAGAAATTAAAAGGAATTGTTGGCGTTTTAAAAGAAAAAAGTTTTCTGTGTTTAACTAAAAGATGTTTACATTTTCATAGCTGAAAATTAACAAAGAACATGATTCTCTTTTAATATATACACTCTCACTTATCTAATCATGACTTGATAATTCATGTAACTGGTCTAGCGCTTTCAGAGTAATAATACAAACCTTACATTCATTAGAGTTCTTAGGGAAGCAATGAGTAGCGCTATGTTTCAAGGGAAGTAAAACAATTCACAACATAGTTTTAACAGTATTGATTAATAGATTCATTCTAAAATACTTTTGTTAAAAAAAACATCATCATCATTAAAGTTGGGAGAATGTCCCAAAATTCAATTCTGGCAGATTCACTGAATTTGGAAGGAAAAAGGTTCCATTGACACTAAATAAACGTGGTGTAAATCGGTTGGGAAAGGGATATGGTCATCTCTCTCCTGCTCTCCCCATACTTGTCCAGCCTCCCTCCGATTGACTCCTTTTCAGCCTTCTTCTCTCTTTTGGCGCTGCCATTGATTATGCCCCTGTGATTTCACGTGAGGCGCTCTGCACATGATGCTAATATACTGCACAAAGTATGTGAATGGGGTGTAAAATAATCTCTAAATCTTAACAGAGTCCAGACAGTATGAACACGACCTAATATTCTGGTATAACTTTATTTTCACTTTACCTGTCAGAAGCTAGACAAAGTGTAGATTCATTACTCAAAGGGCATGCGCACACCGCACCTTTTAGATATCAACATATCGGCAGCTTTTTTTAAAATAAAAGACGCATTACGAAAAACGACGCCGGTGGTTCTTTGTCATCTTTGATGTAGTTTTTGCAGTGCCTTTCCCACCGGTGGCTATTTTTAGTACAATTTTATCTATTCGTTCCTCACACAACGGCCTCCAAGATTTCTCCCAAATATCCCCTATCCTCTGGAATTCCATGCCTCAACACATCCGATTATCCACCACCCTCGGATCCTTCAAACGGAACCTGAAAACCCATCTCTACAGGAAAGCTTACAGCCTGCAATAACCATTCTGCCGTCTCACCACCGCCTGAGCTGACGCCTCATCACCACCAGAGCTGCTGCACCCCCGAGCTTCTGTCTCTTCCCCACTATCCCATAGAATGTAAGTCCACAAGAACAGGGTCATCTCCCCTCTGTACCAGTCTGTCATTGTAAATTTGTTTACTGTTAACGATATAACTTTGTATATAACCCCCTTCTCATGTACAGCACCATGGATTAATGGTGCTATATAAATAAGTAATAATAATAATATATAACATAGTGTGCCAGAAGAATGATCAGCTCACTTCTTTTAGTCACTTCAGTTTTCAAAACCTGAAGCGTTTAATAAAATAGGCAAAAGACGGAACATATGGTCAGCAAGTGTTTTAACATTAGAATTATAATATTCATTCTTTTTGGCATTTTTCACTGCTTTTTTCAGGAAAAATCCGTCTGGAAAAACCTTAGTTTATGTGCACACTTTTTTTTCCAAGCTGGCAAAACAGACGAGGATTTCAAGTGAAAAGTGATTCAGGAAACAGTGATTTATTTTTTCTCTTGAAGCATCTTTTTGACCATTCTTTGGGTGTTTACTGAAGAGGTTTGTAAATGTTTTTAATTGGCATTTTATTTTTTGCCATGTTCTGAGCAGTATTTATAACATTCTTGGAAAGGATTTGTGGACTTTATTAAGTCCATAAAACAATGATTAAAACATTAGTTTTTTAGGCCAAAATTTTTTTACAAAAGGCTCCAAAAAGCCTTCTCATTGAATTCTATTGTAAAGTGTGAGACAATGGCATCTTCCAAGAGGAATATGCCTAAAGAATGGTATGCTCATGTAAGGGGGTGACATAGGATTACCGCCTTGCTCTACTTCCCTAATGGTTCTTAATGTGTAACTGTGTACATATGTTACTTACTGTAATGTCGTATTTAATATTCGGTGGTACTGCTACATGTAAAATATGTATTACTCCGCAAAGCCAATGGTACTGCCACACTCTTTTCAGAGTTACGATTTTATGTACAATGTTGTATATGCGTTATGTGCCTGTAATATAATACTGTGTAAGATAGGGAAAGTAAAGTGCACCCTTTGGACATTAGAGGGGGGCACCTTAGTATTATAGTTCTCATAACTAAGACTAAGAGTAAGTGTAGTTTCTTGGGGATCACTAGATGGGGGCATACTAGCGTGCACAGTTAGAACAGGTCATAGCTAGTTTGTAGGGGGTTAAAGTGGGAGGGGCTGTTGGGTGGTAAGACAGGAGTTTTTAGGACGTTAAGTCAGACAGGGCCAGGATGCCTGAAGTGTCCACATGGGCCATAGGCCCCGGATGGCTCGGCGGCCACAGTTAGGTGGCTGCAGCCCACGTTATCTAAGGCCACTGGGCATCATCGCAGTGGGCCGGTAAAGGAGAAGGAAGATGTGGCGACTCATAGCCTGGGTGAACGCCTTTAGGACAGGAGTCAGTTGGAGTGAGGAACTAAAGGAAGTTGGAGCTTCGAAGGAAATGGTACAGATGGGCCAGATGCTTTTCCAAAGGCAACCAAACCAGGTGGCTGATGATTTCGAGTCTGGGGCGAAACAGGCAGAAGGAATTGTCATCATGGCAAGGTTGGGCCAGGAAGGATCTGGGGAGCAGTCTAAGACAGTCCGGTCCAGACGTGTGCCACACAGAAGTGTCAGCGAAGTAGGGAAAGATGAGGAAACAAGTGAATTCCATCATGTACCAACTGTGGATGTAACATGTCAAGTTCTAAGTAAAGAGAATGTTCAAGTTATCCTGGACTGTGTCTCCAGTACTGGGGGTCGCCTGGAAGAGGGGCCGTCGCCGCCTGGGAAGTGCCCAGGGGGATCTGAAACTGGAGACGCAGGTATGCTGAGAAGTGAAATACAGTTTTCTGTGAGGGAAGGTCAGGACAAAGATGCTTCAGTGTTACATTTGGCGTAGTTGGCAAAATGCGACTACCTCGCAGTGCGGAGAACCCGCAGAAAGAAGAGCTGTTGATGTGTGTTTGCGACTGCTGTACCCCTGGAAGATGACCGGGAGAAAGAGCAAGTAGTTGCTGTTTCTGGAAAAGATTTTGAGGATGAAACACTGGATTTACCTACTACCGATTCTGTGACACCACCAGACTTGACTACTGAGTTGGACTTGGCTTACTGGAAAAGAAAGTCTAACCCTACTACTGTGACCAAGATGGAGGCTGTGAGATTGGCGGGAGATGGTGGAGAAGAAGCAAACAACAACGAGAACTGCGTCCTTCGTGGGCATTGCCGTCATCTCTTGGCACCAAAACTTGCCTGTCAGTATGCCCTGGTCCGCCCCTGGTGGGTGTGGATGAAGACGAGAAAACCTCAACCCCTTCCACTGACCAACTACAGATTGCTGGAGCAGGTAAAGGCGGTCTCACCTGGAAACGGTTGGGAACTGGAAAAACAAGCCATGAATGGCCGCGTCAATCGGCATTGGCTGAAGAAGGCTGATGAGATGGAGAAGCGGGAGCCAGACAGCCAGTGGGGAGAGGAGCTCTCCCCGGCTGAGTCTGAGTTTTTTCAACCTCTGGAGCCATTGTGGAAGAGCATGGAGTCTTTCTCTCAGCCGCCGGAACCAAGCTGCCGGAGGTCGAAGAGCTGAAGGTCGGAAGTAGAGAAGACCCCAGAGGGATCCACGCCGGAAGAACGGAGCGCTACTGTGAGAAGTCGAAAACAGTTTTCTGTGAGGGAAGGTCGGGACACAGATTCTTCAGTGTCTCTGGCCAAGACTACAGTCCTGGCCTCCCCTTACACTCATTTCTTTTAACTGCTTGGCATTTTGTGAAAACTGGAAGCAGTTAAGAGACGCTCACAAGCCTGAACATATGAAGCAAGTCTTGTTTACATATCATAGAAATAAATAAGAAGATTCTTTTGAGCATTTTCTGAGCACTTTTTCAGGCTGTTTTTGAATTCGCTAGAAACTTCCGGAAAAAAAGTGTGTA
Source organism: Dendrobates tinctorius (assembly GCF_039654945.1). Classification (NCBI taxonomy): domain Eukaryota; kingdom Metazoa; phylum Chordata; class Amphibia; order Anura; family Dendrobatidae; genus Dendrobates; species Dendrobates tinctorius. The sequence continues at coordinate 40,975,152 of NW_027361917.1, forward strand.
CATACACTAATGAAATGTTAACATGAATGGAATAGCTCTGGGAAATATCTACAGCAATTCTACCAGAAACCGCAGGAACAGCCGCTGTGGTAAATACATACTACTACATGAGAACTTTGGATTGTCCACAAACTTGACAATTCAGATAGTATAAAATAAAAAAATCTGCAAAAACATATGAATGAACATGCTGGGGATTTTCAATGTGTACCACAGTTCTATCTCCATACACAGTTTAGATGCATTTGTTCTCCAGCACTAACTTTTCTGCAATTGTAATGCACTATAGATTTTCCCTTGGCAATTCCAATGTGATTATAGCTTATCTACTCTAAGTGATCATACCCTAATGTTTTCCATGAACAAAGTAGCCTTAATCCTATATCCATAACATAAATATAAAAATGACTTCTGAGTCATAATTGGCAGTTCACAGTTCCTGAAATTCACAGTGGTTTCTGAAAAGTAAGTCTTGACCAAGCGGCACTTTCTGGGTCAAGGTGACAAGGTGACATGTAAGCAGTGTGATGAGGCCAAGTGATCATGCTGCTGACGTCACTTCTGCGCTGCAGAGTAAAAGAAGGCACAAAGGTATTCCCTCCAAAGGAGCCAAAGGAACCGGGAAGTTTTATTGGGCACTGTGATCGGGAAATACTGGGAGGGGGCACTCTATAAAGACTGGGCAGTATGGGGGGACAGTATGAAAAGGGAACAGAAATAGGGGGATACAGTTTAAAGATGGGACAGCATGGGTGTACAGTGTGAGAGCACATTATGGTGGGGAAAGTACAGAGCGGGAAGAGTGAGACGGGGGCACAACAATAGAGACTGGGCATTATAGGGGGGACACAGTGGGGACAGTATGAAGTGGGGGCCAGGTTTGCAAAGGGGGCAGCATGGGCAGGAACATTTTACCCCTTTCTGACTGCTGACGGGATAGTACATCAGCAGCCCACCTCAAAGCTGTGACATGTCAGCTGTTATAAACAGCTGACATGTGCCAGCAATAGGCGCGAGTGGAATCGCCGACCGCCCGCGCCTATTAAATCCTGCTGTCAAGCGCTGACAGCAGGCATTTAATTAGAGCTTCCGGCCACCAAGCCGGAAGTGAGCTCATCGCCGATCCCGGTCACATGATGGTTGTTCCAGGCAGATCGCTTTGAGTGCCGCCCGGTGGCCGGCGCTCAATGCACAGCAGTAAATCTGCTACATATGGGCGATCTGCTCATCGCCCATATGTAGCAGAGCCGATTGGGTTGTGCATGCTTCTAGCCTCCTATGGAGGCTATTTAAGCATGCCAAAAGTAAAAACAAAAATTAAAAAAAAATTAAAAAAACCTAAAAGTTCAAATCACCCCCTTTCACCCCAATCAAAATAAAACTATTAAAAAAAAATCACACATACACATATTAGGTATGGCCACGTTCAGAATCGCCCGATCTATCAATAAAAAAGCATTAACCTGATCACTAAACGGCGTAGCAAGAAAAAAATTCAAAACGCCAGAATTACGTTTTTTTGGTCGTCGCAACATTGCATTAAAATGTAATAACGATCAAAAGAACGTATCTGCACAAAAGTTGTCTCATTAAAAACGTCACCTCGGCCAGCAAAAAATAAGCCCTCACCCGACCCCAGATCACGAAAAATGGAGACTCTACGGGTCTCGGAAAATGGCGCTTTTTTATAGCAAACTTTGGAATTTTTTTTCATCACTTAGATAAAAGAGAACATAGACATGTTTGGTGTGTATAAACTCGTAATGACCTAGAGAATCATAATGGCAGGTTAGTTTTTGCATTTATTGAACCTAGAAAAAAAGTCAAGCAAAAAACAAGTGTGGGATTGCACTTTTTTTTGCAATTTCACCACACTTGGAATTTTTTTCCCATTTTCAAGTACACAACATGCTAAAACTAATGATGTCATTCAAAAGTCCAAATCGTCCCGCAAAAAATAAGCCCTCACATGGCCATATTGACTGAAAAATAAAAAAGTTATGGCTCTGGGAAGGAGGGGAGCGAAAAACAAAAAATCGAAAAAGCTCCGGACATGAAGGGGTTAAGATAGGAACAATTTGGCGGTTATAGTTCATAAGGGGGGCAATGTGGAGGCTATGCATAATAAGAGGGACAAGCGGGGGGTCATATTTTTTGCAAAGAATGTGTTTGGAAGATATTTTTATTCAGGATCATTTTAATGACAGTTATTTTTAAGGGCATCATGTTGCGGTGTGCTGCAGAAGACCAGAAAAGATGTACATCTGCAGAGACATCCTATGGATATGAAATGACAAGGACTCACAGAAGACATTTATAAGTACATGAATATAAATGTCTACTTTTTATGCTGTCTGCATCGGATCAGTACTGTTGTTCCTCTATGGTCCACAGTCTGATTATCACTGTTAACAGCTACAACGCAATGTGGCAAAGTTCACCTTGTCATACCTGATGTCATGTCAACCTTCTATGACTTATGCAATCTTCTGCAATCTGTAAGATTCTGCCATGCTTTTTTTGTCACGATTTGTCCTGATCAAATCGCAAAGTGCTTGAATTTGCCTTGTAAATTTCGTAAAATTCTATTCAAATTCGATTTGCATTGATTCGATTACATCATCTCTACTCTTGAGCGCCAGGTGGAACATGCTCACCGCACCTTCCCTGACTTGTATAATTGACATGAATGATGTCATCTACTTGATCCAAAAAGCCGGCAAAGATTCATGTGTGAGCATGTACGGGCTGTCTGCTCTCTGTCAGCTGTGTACATTAATCATAGGCACTATAAGGCAGAAAGGGGGTGTCGAACATGGTCTGGATATTGATTGGACCACTTTCTCTTATTAAAATACAGTGATGGCAAACGTCAAATCTTTTTTATGCAGTTATGCAGTGCTGCCTATTGGGTTATAGTGGGGTTGCTAGGATTATATTAAAAGTCTGAAGAACATGGAGGCAATGACCTTTATTGGAAAAACGTGATGACAGGTTTCCATTACGTAATTGTTGTGTTATTCCAAAAAGAGATACCAAAGATGTACAGGATCTTCAAATATCTCCAAAAAAATTTTGGGCCAAATAATTAAGATGCAGTCTTAGTTAAAAAATGTTATTGACAAATATATAAATTATATGTAAAAACTCAGTATTTCCAGTGCAAATCCATTATTTTACCTTGGCAGAAAGTACAGGTACAGGGACTGCAGCGGACTGGAGAAAAGTTATTTTTTTCTGTTGTAGCCCCTATTAGACTAATGGGTTAACTAAAAGAATAATTGTCCAGCGATGAAAAGATGAGCGTTACCATGAGTCCTGTGTTATGCTAACAGTAAAGCATCTTGAGATGATTCATTCATGTGTGGAGTTGGTTTTCATCCAAGGGAGTGAAAATCATGAATAAAGGATGGTATTAAATATCCTCCAAGAGAAACTTCTCTAAAACATCCATGAGCAATTTGTGTATGACAATGTTCTTCCCATCACAATGGAACAGCATGTCACAAGGCAAAAGTGATAACTAAGTGACTCTGTGAACAAAACAATGCAATTTGGGGTCCATGGCTGTGAACCTCCCCAGATCTCAATCCCATAGCTAACCTGTGGTCAGTCTTCAAACAGTAGGTGGACAAACAAAAACAGAAATTCTGAAAGACTCCAAGCGAAGAATAGGCCAGAATGGGTTGTCATCAGTCAGGATTTGGACCAGAAAGTGATATCCAGCTGTCAGAGCCTCTCACCTAGCCAATCATTTCTCATACTTTGCACTGACTGTAGGTAATACCTTAAAACATTGTGTCTGCAAATTGAGATTCTGAATTGGCTTTTTTCCTAATTCACATTTCAATGCTTGTTAAAGGGTCAGTAGTAACCTGTAGGATTGCTGCTTCCAACAGGTTGCGCTATAGAGTTCAAATCCTCTTCCTCGCTGAAGCGGCAATTAGCATATTAAATTTCCCCAGAGGAGCATTGCACGGTGAATAAGCTTCCTTACCTTGGCATGCTAGAGCCGGCATATCACTCTCTATAAGGAGAAACTTTACCCCTTAGACCTCTATGAAAGTCTAAATCTTTGGAAACACTTATAATTGTAATTCAATAACCATACACACATCTGACTAAAATATCTAAAAACATTGAAGCAGTATACTTTGTGGAATCAAAAATTTGTATCAGTCTCAAAACTTTTTATTTCTTGTAAGAGGAAGTATTAACCCATTCCCAACCTTTGTAGTACACGTTTCATGATCGGGAAGGACGTCCCGACCGATGCAGTACATGTACATCATGGCGATCACCGATGAACAGGTGGGTGTGTGCCGGCTATCGTCGTCGGGTGTCAGCTGATACTGACAGCTGACATCTGGCTTTCAGTGCCAGGAGCAGTCCCGCACCGCTCCCAGCACTTTAACACTGTAAAGGTTGGCCAGGGCAGTAGGGCTGAGGTTAATTGCGTTAACACACCCTGGCCTCCCTTCACAAGTATATACTGTCCATTGTTCGGTGTACCTGTAGCTCCTACACCTTCAGGGTCCCCTCCACGAGGCGGGAAGCTTCCTCTGTCCGGTTGTACACAAAATGAGCCACAGTCCATTTCAACTTGCCAATAAACAACTTTACTGAATTTCTTCTTACACAGCATCCATTGTTGTGAGTTCATTTTCCCCTTCACCATTGAGGTCTGATGAACTCCCTCTTCTGGTGAAGGAAGGTAGTGAGGCTGATTACCAAGCACCTGGGCAGGATGATGATGACTGGGTGACGGGAATTACTGACTGGATATAAGGCAGCCGATGCCCTTCTGCCTTGCTGGTGATCTCTCTGAGGGATTCTAGGAGACCAGTCTGATTCCTGCTCCTCAAAAGCTAAGTTTTCTGCTCTACTTTCTGCATTTGTGTTTTGGTTTTGTTTTGCATTGTTTTCCTTGATTTCTGCCATTCCCTGCTGGGGTGAGCTGAATTCCTTTTTGCTCTTCAGAAAATACCGGAGTACTGATATAGTCTTTTTGAAGCCTAGCGTCTTCAGGGCTTTTTTCCCGATCAGCTGTTGGCTCTTGGTTTTGATAGGGTTTTGGCGGATTACAGACAGCAGCTTTTCTATCCTGTCCTATCTAGTTAGCTTGGGCCCCATCATTTGCTCAGCCTATCTTTCTATCTGTGTGAGTGTTTTTTCATCTTGCTTCACCGTCATTACGTCATTATATGTTGGGGGCTGCCTATTGCTTTGGGGTCTGCTCTGGGGCTGTTTAGATTTCCCTTTCTGTCTTTAGGCTATGTAGTTCTCCGGCTGTGATCGAGGGGTCTAGACCACCGTAGGAACCCCCCACTGCTACTGCTAGTTGTTGTTGATAGGTTCAGGAGTCTGCAATCCGATAGCTGCCAACTTCTCTGGTTTTCTAGACTTAGCTAGTATTTCTGTTTTTGCCTCCTACGGTGACTCATTCATAACAGAATCAAAACACAAATGCAAAAAGTAGAGCAGAAAACTTAGCTTTTGAGGAGCCGGAATCAGACTGGTCTCCTGGAATCCCTCAGAGAGATCACCAGCAAGGCAGAAGGGCGTCGGCTGACTTATATCCAGTCAGTAATTCCCGTCACCCAGTCATCATCATCCTGCCCAGGTGCTTGGTAATCAGCCTCACTACCTTCCTTCACCAGAAGAGGGAGTTTATCAGACCTCAATGGTGAAGGGGAAAATGAACTCGCAACAATCCATATTTGTTACAGCATCAACATTAGATTGTACGAAATGCAACACTTCCTCTTTCCCTTTCCTTTTCTCAGTCACCTAGCACGTTCCCGGGTCAGACCGTATCTTTCAGTTCCTCAGTGTCCTCCCTGTTCAGACTTACTTCATTTGGGAGTTCCCTTAGCCGTTTTGCCCCGGTTCTGAGGGCATCAGCCCATGCAATAAGCTGCCACATGATAAGCGACCTGCCCGTAATGCTGTGACTACTATGCGAGTTACAGTTTCTTCTACTGCTGCGCTGCTACCCTTGCTGATGCTCCAGCCCACGATCACTGGATGACTGGGTTCCACACTTGCACCATTGTGTGGTATGGTGGCACCCAGGCTAGAAAGCCCACCCTAGCTAATGGGCACCCTGGCCCTGACTGGCTCTACTAGGAAGTGTTTCCTGCCTTATCCTACCATAGCCCCTCCTATGTTTAACTATACATAATACTAAACCTTATAACTATCATGCCCCCATATAGTGACAAACAGGGAGAACTGTGCATTCCCTATAAGATAACAGTAAATATAATACAGTAGCAGCAAAAGGACTTTACATCCATAAACCACAATTTCATAAAGTGGGACGTAATAGGCAGATGCCGTTCAATGCAACCCCTTGCAACACCTTAAATGCAAAGATTGAATTTGATTGCAACATTTAGCAAACAGGCAGAGGAGCACAGAGGGAGGAAAGCCCTCTGCTCTTGGATCGGAGACACTGTGACTTCATCCTGTTTGTTGCTATGGTGACCCGATGTGTCATGATGACATCCGGGTCACCAGGCACTAGGAAGTTAGCTAGATCATGCACCGTGCATGATCTAACAAACTTGTGTCTACTTCTGAATTTATGTACCTTATAACTGCTATCAGACAGAGGAAAGTGAAAGTTCCATAGTGGGACTAAGTAAAAAAAGATGCAAAATGGAAAAAAGTTGTAAAAATATTTTTTTAAAAATCAGAAAATAATAATGAAAATATAAAAAATATATTGTACCCTTAAATAAATATTATTATTAAAAAAAAAAGTAGGCCACAGTTTTCTGCACCTTTGAAAAAAAGGATACCACTGAACAGAGAGCAGACGGAGTCCAAAGTGACTCTGCTACCTCATTATAGTGAGTGCCTCCCTCGGGAGTTTAATTTGAATTATGTCACTTGAATTTTAAAGGGTAACACCGATGTGAGTGCTCAACGTAGAAAAAAATAAAGGTAACAAGCTCACCTGCTTTCTTGGCTAGTAGTGGTGCGTGGAAGCTCGGATATTTCGTGAAGCCACACGTGGAGTAAATCAATAATGAAAAATTTTCCAGCTTCCAAATATACAAAAATGTATTCAAGGCATAAGAACAAGGATAAACGGACAAGCCCCATCATAGCGGAAAGACACAGCAACGCGTATCAAACAATGTGTTCTTTTTCAAGCTGCTTTGGGGTGAACATAATGGGAGATATATACTACCGCCCACCAATCAAGTTACAACACACGTGGTGTATAATCACAATAAAATTACATACCAAAGGAAAAAAAAAAAACAAGCAATAGTCAAAAACAATCTAATATAAGATGTATTACCAGGTATGGCAAAGTATATACACAAACAGTTCCAATGTGCAACAAAGAGAAAAAAAAAATATTTGTACATATCAATACTGAAACATAATTTCTTTGCGTGCATTCATTTGGGACACAGGTTTTAAGCTGAAACATTCAGAAAGCTTCTCTCATCATAAGGCGTCTTTTAAGATCACCACCTCACAATGGAACACATACTTTCTCAATTCCCATCACTTGAAACGAAGATATATTTCTTTGATGTTGGAAAATAAAATGTTTGGAGGCAAAAGATATATTCCGATTGGAGCTGCCAAGAGAAATTATGTCAGTTATGTGTTCAGAAATTCTTATTTTTAACTTTCTCATGGTACAACCCACATAATACAGTTTGCAATCTGTGCACATGATCATATATACAACATTCTTAGTATTGCAGTTGATAAAATGCTGAATTTTAAATTGCTGCACATTTACTATCTGAAAATTTTTTTATTTCCTGACAATGTGTACAGGTCCTGCATCTGGCTTCACCACATCAGTAAAATCCTTCATATTGTAGCCAGGTGTGTTTATTGCTTTGGACATCTGAAAAACTGGGAGAAATTATATTACCTAATGTGGCTGCTTTTTTAGCCACTATATGGCAACCCTCTGACAAAATAGCTGACAGAGTATCATCCTCATGTAAAATTCATATATTTTTACGAATAATTCGTTTAATGGCATTAAATTGTGGACTAAAATTAATGGAACACACCAATTTTTTATTTTTTATATTATCCATACTATTATGACCACATATTTTTTGCGAATTCAATAAATCCTCTCTATTTGTATTATTCACAATTTTTTCCGTCCACATCCCAAAAATTCCTGTGAAAACTTATAGGGTTAATAAACTTCTGGAATGTGGTTTTGAGCACCTTGAGAGGTGCACTTTTTACAATGGTGTAACTTTCGAGTATTTTGTCATATCGGTCCCTTAAAGTCACGTCAAATGTGATGTGTTATCTAAAAAAATGGTTTTGTAAATTTTTGGGAAAAATGAGAAATCGCTGGTCAACTTTTACCCCTTCTAACTACCAAACAAAAAAAATTATGGTTAAAAAATTGTGCGGATATAAACTTGACATTTGGGAAATGTTATTGATTAACTATTTTGTGTGATATAACGCTCTGATTTAAGGGCATAAAAACTAAAAGTTTGAAAATTGCTAAATTTTCCAAATTTTCACCAATTTTCCATTTTTTTTCAGAAATAAACACAAGTCATATTGAAGAAATTTTATCATTAAGTACAATATGTCACGAGAAAACATTCTCAGAAACAGCTGGATCCGTTAAAGAGTTGTAGGGTTATTACCACACAAAGTGACACTGGTCAGAATTGTAAAATTTGGTCTAGTCATGAAGGTGAAAACAGGCTCGGGGATGAAGGGGATAATATGTAAATTGGGCATATGTTAATACTATTTGAAAATATGTGCATTTTTCTGTTTGTGGTTGTATATAAAATTTGCTTTATAATCATGAATCATTTCCAAGTTGCTTTTTCTATTTTTACCACTGCACTGTAGCTTATATGGATACTCTCATTTAAAGAATGACTTTAACAAGTGTCTTAAATTTCCTATTGCTCCTCAACCATGGAAAGGCTCTAGACTGGAGTGTTGGTCTTACACTGATGGGGCTTAGAACTTGTTCCTCGTGTACTATATTTCGCTGCATGTATGTACTCGCTGTGGCATCTCTCTAGTCTGTACATGCTTATACAAGTGTTCTATCTAACGTAACAGGTTTTCTTTACGTAAGCAGGATGGATGACTACCAAGTCATGAGGTGGTGTAATAACACATACTGTTACATTAAGAGCACGAGTAAAATAAAAGCAAGTCTTACATTCTGAAGATGCTGTACACTGTGTTGGTGCCTTTGGTATCCAAATATATTTTTATTAGGAAGGCTATGTTCACATTGCGTTCTTGACACGCTAGTAACTTCGGCAGGGCTTCCATCTAAAGCCCTGAAAAACACGGGATTCAGGGTCAACCTCAAATGGAGCCATAAACTTTAATGAGGCAGACAGAGTCATGAGACTTGCCTATTCAAATTTATGGTTGCACAAAAAAAATGGCTCCCACACAAAAAAACACTATGACTTCCAATATTTATGGATCTATTCCAATTTTTAACATAGGAATCTGTATTTTATCTTGTAAATTTTAACTGTTGATGTATAAAAATAGATGCCGTACAGATTGCACCTGGATGACAATACAGATATTTTCTGGTATACGTTCGTGTGAAATAGACTTTACTGAAGTTTATTGCTGGATCAATAAGAATGAAGTCAGGCTCTCCATTACTGGCATCACAAATTTTGATGAAACTGTGTATGAAAATACATTGGTGTGCTATAACTACACTGCTGATTTTTTTTAAGCAGTGCTCATATTTCTGGATTAACATGTCATTTTCCAAAATTGTTTTTCTCCTTTAATGTGTATCTACTGCAATCAACACCATATATCATGGAGCCACAATGTGTAATTTTAACTAACACTTTGTTGTGATTCTCTGCTATGCTTTTTAGGCTTGACTATTATATATAACTAGATGGAGGCCCGATGCTCTCACATCGGGAGGATGGTAATGTCACCATAGGGGAAGGCTTTGCAGCGTTGAGAAACTCTCCCCCCCATGTGCTCACCCCCCTATCCACTCTCTCTTTCCCCATGTGCTGACTTCTCCCGTCTGTGCTCTCTTCTTTGTCAAGTATAGCGTGGCACTACCACAAGGTGCACAAGTAGGTTACCCAGACCCAAGTGAATAATAATAAAGTAATTTGGCACTCAACTGAATTGTCCTTTATAAGTGAAGTTTTTATTTATGTGCAGTCCTACAAAAAGACGTTTCGGCCTACACTTGGCCTTCGTCAGTCCTACTGCTGTCTATATAGTATGAACAAATGTATGTCCACGAGCAAAATAATTTTTTTGTAAGTTCCTGCTTCCAAATATGGTGTAGGTATATAGCAGGCTTCCAGCTACCCTTAAGGTGTGCTGTGCTGGTAATTCAATTAGATGCAATATATTCCATAAGGAAATGAGGAGAGGTTCCCGCTGGATTGCTGAAGCAATTTGCCTGTGGAAGATATCTGTACTGAGACCGGTGTAAAAATATACCTGTAGAAAATGTCTGTACTGAGACCGGTAGCAAAAGGCCCATATGGGGCATATAATAGTAGCTTGCAGGTGTGCAGGTGAGACCGGCAGCCTAAGGCTAATATGGGGCTTATAGAAGTAGGTTGCAAGTGTGCAGGGCTGAACGCGGTATCCACCGCCGTTTGGAAGCCTACACCATATTTGGAAGCAGGAACTTACAGAAAAATTATTTTGCTCGTGGACACACGTTTGTTCATATATATAGACAGCAAGTGGACTGACGAAGGCCAAGTGTAGGCCGAAACGTCTTTTTGTAGGACTGCACATAAATAAAAACTTCACTTAAAAAGGACAATTCAGTTGAGTGCCAAGTTACTTTATTATTGTGCTCTCTTCTTTGACCTGTCTCCCCCATGTGCTATCCCCCTTGTCTGCTGTCTCTCTCCTTCCTGTGCTGTGTTCTTCCATCATGTGCTGTTCCATTTGAGCTGCCTCCCCCCTGTGCTCTGTCTCTCTCACCCCTGTGCACTTTTTCTCTACCCCATCTGCTGTCTTCTCCTCTCCTGTCTTCTCTTCTTTGATCTGTGTACCCCATGTGCTCTCTCCCTTGCCTGCTCTCTCTCTCCACCACTGTGCTGTCTTCTGTGTCTGACCATGTACAGAACATATCACAGCTCCTGGGCAGGGGAGGACGCAAAAGACAATACCGACATTACAGCAGGAGATCGCAGAGGATACATTTTGTGAGGTAAAATATTGTTTAAAAACAGTTAGTGAAATATTTTACCTCACAAAATGAATCCTCTGTGATCCCCTGCTGTAATGTCAGTATTGTCTCTTGCTTCCTCCCCTGCCCAGGAGATGTGGAATGCTCCGTACATGGTCAGACACAGTCAATTTTTAAAATGAACTTTTGTTTGTGGGAAAACCCCTTTAATGTGACCGGCTTCCTCTGCCTGTAGACACGTAGCGCATCTGCCGCCGGGATCAGCCGAATGATTCACTGTGCCTGTGTGGAATTCACGCAGGCGCAGTAAATGAGATCGCCACCATTTTTCTGCAGACAGATAGCGGCGGTCACATTAAAACTGCGCATGCGCGCCTCCTGTACAAATATGGCGGCGGTTAGTGAATCATTCGACTGATCCCGGCGGCGGTGTGTTCGCGACTGTGTTACTCTGGTGGTACCGCGCAAGTGGCTGCGTACGGCGTATACAGTTTGTGTGTGTGTGTGGTGCGTACGGCATATACAGTGTATGTTTGTGTGTGTGGTGCGTACGGCATATACAGTGTGTGTGGTGCGGCAGTGGTCCGCTGGTGGTACGGCGCAAGATGCTGGTACCACCAGCAGTTTCCATATTGAGACACCCATCACTTGGGTGTCCCAAAATGGCGGTCGGTGAACTTCCGCCGCTTGGAATTCTGGGATCCAGAGACATCTGGAAGGAACAGGTTGTGAAGACTTTACAAGATAAGTATATATTAGATAAACAGACATAATCCTAGCTCACTGGTTCCAGTTCAGCACAATAACTTTTAACCAAGAACACAATCTCCGCCTTGATGCTACTAATATATTAGGTAGATAGCAACTCTGAACCAAAAACTCCTTAACTTGATACAATACTTATCGGAGAACTTCATAGAACACTTACCAGAGTTATGCTATAGATTACCCATCCAGTGGTGCTGACCTACTCCTCCCATCTCCCCTAAAAATTGAAGGGGAAAAGGGAAAGGAAGGAAAGTTGCCAGCAACAGCCATACTATTATTCATTTAGCCAGTCTGCAGAGTTTAAAAACTGAAGACCAGAACCAATTGAACACAGAATATATGGCTAGTCCTTGCTTCATAGCGAAAGAAAAACAAAAATGTATTAGACCTGTAACTTCAATGTACTGTACAAGAAGTCAATTGCATGACCAACAAATCAGCCAAAATAATATTTTGAGTCATTTGTTTAAATCATGCCCAAAATGTAAAATTTAATCCCTTCACCCCGAAGCCTATTTTCACTTTTCTGACCAGGCCAATTTTTTCAGTTCTGACCACTATCACTTTAGAATCTTCAATGGATCCCACTGATTCTGAGATTGTTTTTCCGTGATATATTGTACTTCATGATAGTGGTAAAATTTATTTGATATGACCTATGTTTATTTGTGAAAAAAAACAAAAATTTTGCAATTTTCAAACTTTTAATTTTAATGCCCTCAAATCAGAGAGTCATGTTGTAAGGGGGTGGTGTTGTTATGGACAGTAAAAGACACACTGCCACTTTAAGAGACAGCACCCCCTTGGTTGGTGTGTTGGAACATTCTCTCTCCCCTGCAAAAGACTGTTGTTGTTCTGCCAGCACTGGAGAGGGGAGGGACTGTTTCCTGTGTGAGCGTTCTGGGCTGAAGATTCTGCAGGATCCTCAAGCAAGTAGGAGACCACGTTTCTCAGAGCTTCCAGAAAGATGAGCGCACCATCTTACAGGACTGCTGGGGGCCCCCGGGACTAGACTGAGACCTCAACGTTACTGTGAGTTTTAACCCCTTGTGTGCACATGTTAGGGCTGAGGATAGGCTGCAATAGACAGAGCATGGCAGCCGTGTGGCCTGCGTAGCAGAGGCCAATTAGGCTATAGTTAGAGTAGCATCACACTGCATTTATTGTGTTGTTTTGCCTGTTGGAGAATATATTGATCTCTGATAGTTGGAGCACCATGCTATTTGACAGCCCAGCTAAAGAATATCACTCTTTTAAATTGTCTTTTGTCATTGCATACCCCTGTTTACACCTTTCTATCACTGCATTCCTTGCCTGTCAATAAATTAACCCTTTGTTTGCACCTCATCTTGTGTACTGTAGTCTCCCTGCACGGTGGTGGCTTCCCCAGCCATCGCTTCAATGTCACACAAAAAAAGTTAATAAATAACATTTTCCACATGTCTACTTTACATCAACACAATTTTTGAAACATAATTTCACAGCAAAGGTCAGAGAGTCCTGGTGCCTGCACACTGCAGTATTTTGCTGTGCTCTCAACAGGGCAGAGAAGTACAACTGCGCAAGAGTGGGATGTTGAGGAGACTTCTGTGGATGATGCAGGGACTTGTCATCCACATGAACCAAGAAGGAGGACGGCATTGCAAGAAGAAGGGAAGCGTCGGACCAAGAAGAGCGGCACCATCAGACCGGAGTGCCCCACAGATGAGTATAATAAATGTTCTTTTTCTTCTCTTCCAGGTCGGGTTGGAGGTAGATATGCAGCATTATAGAATGCTGTATAGCAGTACTGAAAGGTGTTGGCAGTATCTCATATCGGCCAAACCTGGTAAAACAGGTTTGCTTTAATTTATGTCAGAGCAGAGCGATGTGGCCCCGCCACCTGAGGAGGAGGAGCCACGGAGAGATGACAACATCTTAGAGAGTGTCATGCTGCTATCTCCTTCCCCCGTGCCCCGGCAAACTTACCTGTCCGCGGAGTCCCGGCACACTTCCGGAGCTGGTGCGCATCGCCCGGTGTCCACTCTCCACTCTTCCGGTCTCGCGGCCGGCTCCGGGGTCCCATCAGGTGCACATGCGTGCTTCTCACACTTGACTCAGCGGCGAGCCCGGCTCTGGCTCCGTCGGGTGCACATGTGCACATCTCTTAGCCTGACAACGGCCGCTCCCCTAACCCGAAAGTCCTGCGGCACACACTCTGCATATCAGGCAGCCTCTTCCTACAGACTGTGCCTGATTATCATTTGTGCCTTACCTATGATTTGGCCCCATGCTCCCCTGCGTCTTCGTGCTTCCTGACTACCTGCTCTGTCTTCCGCTGCTGCATTATCATCTCCACAGTCCTCACCTAGTCGTTCTCTGTGTTCTCTCCTAGTGTTCGCCTGCTCCAACCTGTGCCTGTCTTCTCCTGTGTCACCATTCCCCTCAAGAGTGTTCCACTTCAGCCTCTCCCCACCGTACCAGCAGTAGTCTCTCGCTGTGGTCTCCAGTGCCTGCTGCCAGCCTCTGCTAGTCCACTCTGTCTCCCGCTTGTGTCTCCTACTGTCCGTTCCCTGGTACCAGCCATTGTGGCGATAGTCTCCCCTAGGCCTGCCCCTGATGCTACCTGTATAGGGGGTGCTTTGCTAGGCCAGCTCATCCAAGGGAGGTTCGTTGCCGAGGCCCTGCGGGTTCACTTTAGGAGTTCCACAAGTTCTCACAGCGAGGTATTAGAAGTCGGGACAAAGCCCTGACGTGGCAGGACTGGGCCATCAAATCGGAAAAGCCACACTGAATCAGGGACAGATGGAAGCTATGGGAGTAGCTGGGCTATCTATGCAACCTGAATCGGCTGGAGGTACCACTTTAGGCCCCCTTCACACGTCCTGGTGATTCCTGCACTGGTCTGTATCCTGTGGCATGTATCCGTGTGGTGTCCGTGTTTCATACAAAGCTGACATTGACCCCAACCCTATTACCCCATTTCCCACTGCACCAGGAAAGGTGGGAACAATGACTCTAAGACTTTGTGCACATGGTGCGTGTTTTATGTGTATTTGAGATGTTTTTTCTGCGCTAAAATGGGCCAAAAACGCTATGGAATCCTTATGCAAGTTAATTCAATGACAATCCTGAGGTGTTATGTACATGATCAGTAAATATCCTTTGAGTATTTGCAGTGTTATTTTCTGCAGCATGTCAATTCTTTGTGCGTTTCAGCAGTGTTTTTCATCCATTGACTTCAATTGAGTCAGTCAAATCCGCAGCAAAAACTCAGGTATAAAAATGTTTGCAGATTTGCTGAGTTTTTGTTTGTGTTTTTACTGACTTTCTATGGTGTTTCCCATGCTGTCATCTGTGTGACAGCGTTTGAAACACCGGCGTGGTATTTCTTATCGGCGGTAACGCTACCGCTGGTAAGACCATCGGTCAGAGCACTACAGAGTCATGCTGTCAGATGTCAGCATGACCCCGCAGATGTGACTGTGACCCGCAGTGGTGACCTGCAGTAAAAAGCTTACCGCAGGTCTGCAGGCGTGGGCTGATGAGACTACTGCTCCCATCGGGCTACGTCTGCTGTCACTGATAACAGTGACAGCAGGTGCCACTTATGGGAAACATAGTCTCATCAGCCGGCGCCTGTGCCGACAGTTAAAAAAAAGTAAAATAATTGCATAAATATTCAAATAAAAATAAAAAAACATTATACTCACCTAACACCAAATCCCCGATGCCCTTGTCTCCTAGAAAAAAATTAAAATAATTAACCAACATATACTCACCTGTCCCCCGTAGTCCACTTAATCCAGAGTGTCTCACGGTGATCTAACTTGTAGAACAGTCACATCGGGAGATGTGACTGCTCTACCCGGTCGCCGACGATACACTGACAGGAGGTAATCGGTCCCCCAGTGTATCACTGATATGCTGTGAGAGTTCACTGGAGTTCATTAGCTGATCAGCTCCAGTGCTCTCACTTAAGGCACTGCTGCATGAGAACTTTCTCACGGCAGCTCAGTGATACACTACACGAGTGATTACCTCCTGTCAGTATATCGCCAGCTGTCATCAGGATCATGATGGGACATTATGGATTATCTTCTCTGCGGACAGGTGAGGAATAATGGGGTTTATTATTTTATTTTTATTGCAGGAGACGTTGGCGTCAGTGGATTTGGTGTTCGGTGAGTATGGTTTAATTAAGAATCATTAAAGGAGTCTGTGTCATTATTTCAAATACTGGACTTTATTCTGGGTGTTTGTTTTTTATACAATATCACTCTGGGGTTAATAATGGATAGATGTCTTATATACATCAACCCCACAAATATGAACCTCACTTGCCACCACTACAGGGCAAGTGGGAAGAGTGAGTTTAAGGCTTATTACCAGTTGCTGTTTGGTTACAGCCTATGTACCTTCGTTCTGTTAATGGTCCTTCATAGGCTGATGACAATCTGTGTGTTTGTGTATTTATGTTTACTTATCGGCTTAGTAATGAGGGTGTCAGCCAGACACCTTTTCATTACTAAGGGTCCCATTTCACTTAGTGATGCACCAGCGATCCCGACAACGATATGACCTGGAAAGGATCGCTGGAGCATCGCTAAATGGTCGCTAGTAAGCTGCCAAACAGGCAGATCTGTTGTGAGCTCATTTTCTCGTTCACCTTTGATGTCCGATGAACTCCCTCTGCTGGTGAAAGGAGGTGGTGAAACTGATTTGGATGGGAGAAACCTGTCACCTGAACAGGTGGATTGCGATTGGACATCCGGAATCTCTGAGTGGATATAAGGCAGCTGACGCCCTGTAGGGTTGCTGGTGATTTCTCTGCTCTGAGCTCTGGCCTCCAGTTCAGTTCCTATCTTCTAAAGCTAAGTTTTGCTCTGTTATTGTTCCATGAGATTTTGTCTGATTTGTTTAGTTTTGTGTTCTGCCAGCCCCGGCTGGGGCTCTGCTGAATTTCCATTTTTGTCCCTGATCGGTTAAATCTCTTTTGCTCTGTCTTCAGAATATATCAGAGTGCTGATATAGGGATTTTGAAGTCTAGTGACTTCAGGGTCGTTTTTCCTATCAGACGTGTTGGGACATTTTTGGTAGGGTTTTTGCGGATTGCAGCCAGCATCTTTTCTGTCCTTTCCTATCTAGTTAGTTGGGCCCCATCGTTTGCTCTGCCTGTCTTTCTGTCTGTGTTTGTGTTTTCTTCTGTTTTCACCGACAATACATTTTGGGGGCTGTCTATTGCTTTGGGGTCTGCTCTGGGGCAGTTTAGATTTCCCCTTTCTTTCTTTAGGCTAATTTAGTTCTCCGGCTGTGAAGAAGCATCTAGGACCACCGTAGGAATGCTCTATGGCTACTGTTAGTTGTTGTGAATAGGATCAGGGGTCTGCAATCCGCTAGCTACCAACCTCTCCGGTTTTCTGGACTTAGCTTGCATTTTTGTTTTTTCCTCCTCCGGTGACTCATTCATAACAGAATCACCAGCCATACCGTAGATTCTAGGGTACTCAATAGCAGGAAAGAATTGTAAAAAAAAAAAGTGTCAGAATTTTTTTTTTTTTAATGTATATTTTTTCCTCTTTTTCTCTGGGGCCGTAGGAGGAATTTTTTCTTAATGGAGATTAAGCAATTGTCTGATCGTGTGGAGCAGCTCGCTGCTGAAGTGCGGGGAATTTCTGCCTATCTTGCTCATTCACATGCTGCTGAACCAAAGATCCCTACTCTTGATGTGTTTTTTGGGGATCGGTCTAAATTTTTGAATTTTAAGAATTATTGTAAATTATTTCTTGCCTTGAAGCCTAGCTCATCTGGGAGCTCTGTGCAGCAGGTTAAAATTGTCATCTCTTTGCTGCGCGGTGATCCCCAGGATTGGGCGTTTTCTTTGACACCTGATGATCCTATTCTAACTAATGTGGACGCATTTTTTCAAGCCTTGGGGTTGCTGTATGATGAACCTAATGCTGTTGATCAAGCTGAAAAAGCCCTGTTGGCATTGAGCCAGGGTCAGGATTCTGCAGAGTTGTACTGTCAAAAATTCCGAAAATGGGCAGTCCTTACTACCTGGAATGATGGTGCCTTGGCAGCTCTCTTTCGGAAGGGTTTGTCAGAAACCGTAAAAGATACTATGGTGGGATTTCCTGTTCCCTCTGGTCTTGACGATTCTATGTCATTAGCCATTCAGATTGATTGGCGTTTACGTGAACGTAAAATCACACGAGAAATGTTGCCACCTGTTGAACAAATGTCTGAACCTATGCAATGTGATAAAGTTTTGTCCAGGGCGCAACATCAGGAGTTCAGAAGGCGTAATAAGCTGTGTTTTTTCTGTGGAGAAGCCTCTCATAATATTTCTGTCTGCTCTAAACGAGAGAAACGTTTTGCACACACATTTGCTGTGGGTGGTGTACAACCTAAGTTTCTTCTGGCAATTACTCTGATCTGCTCCCTGTCCACATTTTCCGCTAAGGCTTTTGTGGATTCAGGAGCGGCTCTGAACCTGATGGACTTGGATTTTGCTAAACGTTGTGGGTTTCCTATGACACCTCTGCGGATGCCTATCCCTTTAAGGGGTATTGATGCTACTCATTTGGCGAAGAATAAACCTCAGTTTTGGACCCAGGTGGTAATGCGGGTCGCCCCAGACCATCAAGAAAATTGCAGATTTTTGGTGTTGCATAATTTGCATGATACCATTGTTCTGGGGTTTCCCTGGTTGCAAATCCATAATCCAATTTTGGATTGGAAATCTGTGTTTGTGGTGAGTTGGGGTTGTCAGTGCGCTCTTAGTGACACTCCTGTTTTCTCCACCTCTCCCCAGTCGCATGATGTTCCTGACTATTTGGCTGATTTTTATGATGTATTTTGTGAGAATAAGTCTGCGTCTTTGCCTCCTCATGTGAGTTATGACTGTGCAATTGAGCTGAGCCCTGGGTGTAAATTTCCCAAGGGTCGACTTTTCAATTTATCTGTACCCGAGCATGAGGCTATGCGATCTTATATTAAGGAGTCATTGGAGAAGGGTCATATTAGACCGTCCTCTTCACCCTTGGGTGCTGGGTTTTTTTTCGTGGCCAAGAAAGATGGTTCATTAAGGCCTTGTATTGACTATCGTTCCCTCAACAAAATTACTGTTAAATATCAGTATCCGTTACCCCTGATTTCTGATCTATTCTCCAGAGTTAAAGGTGCTTGCTGGTTTACCAAGCTTGACCTCAGGGGGCGTATAATCTTATTCGCATTAAGCATAGGGATGAATGGAAGACAGCGTTTAATACTCCGGAGGGACATTTTGAGTACCTGGTGATGCCTTTTGGGCTCACTAATGCCCCTTCTGTCTTCCAGTGCTTCATGAATGATATTTTCCGGGACTTTGTGGATACATTTTTGATCATCTATCTGGATGATATTTTGATCTTTTCTGGGATTGGAACTCTCATGTGGAACATGTTCGGACTGTGTTCCGGTTTTGAGGGAGAATTCCCTGTATGTTAAGGGGTCGAAATGTCTTTTTGGTGTACAGAGGATTTCAGTTTTGGGATTTATTTTGTCTCCGTCAACTATTGAAATGGACCCGGCCAAGGTACAGGCCATTTATGATTGGGTTCAGCCCACTTCTTTGAAGGCTCTCTAGAAGTTTTTGGGTTTTGCTAATTTTTATTGTAAATTTATAGCTAATTTTTCTGGTATTGCCAAACCACTGACTGATCTGACCAAGAAGGGCGCTGATGTGCTGAATTGGTCTCCAGAGGCTGTTTTAGCATTTCAGGAGCTGAAGCGGAGGTTCACTTCTGCTCCGGTTTTACGGAAGGCCCTCCAGAAGTTTTTGGGTTTTGCTAATTTTTATCATAAATTTTTAGCTAATTTTTCTGGTATTGCCAAACCATTGACTGATTTGACTAAGAAGGGTGCTGATGTGCTGAATTGGTCTCTAGAGGCTGTTTCTTCCTTTCAGGAGCTGAAGCGGAGGTTCACTTCTGCTCCAGTTTTGCGGCAACCTGATGTCTCACTCCCGTTTCAGGTAGAGTTGGATGCTTCTGAGATTGGTGCAGGAGCTGTTTTGTCCCAAAAAGATCCGGTAACATCTAAAATGAATCCCTGTGCTTTGTTTTCCCGAAAGTTCTCCCCATCTGAACGCAACTATGATGTGGGTAATCGGGAACTGTTAGCCATGAAATGGGCATTTGAGGAGTGGAGACATTGGTTGGAGGGAGCTAGACATCAAGTCGTGGTCCTCACTGACCACAAGAATTTGATTTACCTTGAGTCGGCCAAAGGCTTGAATCCTAGACAGGCTAGGTGGGCCTTGTTTTTCACACGTTTTGATTTTGTGGTCTTTTTTCTTCCGGGCACTAAGAATGTCAAGACAGACGCCCTCTCTAGGAGTTTCTTTGCTGATTCTCCTATTGTGACCAAGCCTGCTACCATCTTAGGTAAGGGGGTAGTTCTTTCTGCCATCTCGCCCGATTTGAGACGTGCTCTGGAAGAGTTTCAGGAGGACAAACCTGAGCATTGTCCCATTGGAAAATTGTATGTTCCTGACCAGTGGAGGAAGAGAGTAATCTCTGAAGTTCATTGCTCCGCATTGGCTGGTCATCCAGGTATTTTTGGTACTAGAGATTTGGTGAGTTGGTCTTTTTGGTGGCCCGCCTTATCTCGTGATGTCAGGAATTTTGTGCCATCCTGTGGGACTTGCTCCCGGTCTAAACCTTGTTCTCGCTCTAGTGGGTTGTTGATGCCTTTGCCGGTGCCCAGGAGGCCATGGACCCATATTTCAATGGATTTTATTTCTGATCTGCCTGTCTCTCAGAGAATGACTGTTATCTGGGTGATTTGTGATAGATTCTCTAAGATGGTCCATCTTGTACCACTCCCTAAGTTGCCATCTTCCTCTGAGTTGGTGCCCCTGTTTTTGCAACAGGTGGTTCGCTTGCATGGGATTCCTGAGAACATTGTATCTGACAGAGGAGTTCAGTTTGTCTCTAGATTTTGGAGGACTATTTGTTCCAAGCTGGGAATTCAGTTGTCCTTCTCCTCTGCGTTTCACCCTCTGACCAATGGGCAGACGGAGAGAACAAACCAGACTTTGGAGTCTTATTTGAGATGTTTTATCTCTGCTGATCAGGATGATTGGGTCTCATTTTTGCCCTTGGCCGAATTTGCTTTAAATAATAGAGCTAGTTCTGCCACTTTGATGTCACCTTTTTTTTGTAACTTTGGGTTTCATCCTCGATTCTCTTCAGGGCAGGTGGAGTCTTTTGCCTGCCCAGGTGTTGACACTGTGGTGGAGAGAATGCACCAGATTTGGGACCAAGTGGTGGATAAGTTGTCTCTCTCCCAGGAAAAGGCCAAGCGGTTTGCCAACCGGCATAGGACCATTGGTCCCCGGTTTAAGGTGGGTGATATGGTTTGGTTGTCATCAAAGAATATCTCTATGAAGGTGGCTTCTCCAAAGTTTAAACCTAGATTTATTGGACCTTACAAGATTTTGGAGATTCTTAATCTGGTCTCTTTTCGATTGGCTCTTCCTGTTACATTTAAGATCCATAACGTGTTTCATAAGTCTCTGTTGAAGAGGTTTGTTGAGCCAGTAGTTCCTGTGGTGGCACCTCCTGACCCTGTATTGGTTGAAGGTAATGTGGAATATGAGGTTGAGAAGATACTGGATTCTCGTCTGGCTAGACGGAGTCTCCAGTATTTGGTTAAGTGGAAGGGCTATGGCCAGGAGGATAATTCTTGGGTCTCTGCATCTGATATTCATGCCGAAAGATTGGTTCGTGCTTTTCATCGGGCCATCCTGATCGGCCTGGTGGAGTGGATGAGGGTTCGGTGACCCCTCCTCAAGGGGGAGGTACTGTTGTGAGCTCATTTTCTCGTTCACCTTTGATGTCCGATGAACTCCCTCTGCTGGTGAAAGGAGGTGGTGAAACTGATTTGGATGTGAGAAGCCTGTCACCTGAACAGGTGGATTGCGATTGGACACCTGGAATCTCTGAGTTGATATAAGGCAGCCGACGCCCTGTAGGGTTGCTGGTGATTTCTCTGCTCTGAGCTCTGGCCTCCAGTTCAGTTCCTGTCTTCTAAGGCTGTGTGCACACGCTGCGGATTAGGTGCGGATTCATCCGCACGGATTTTGTAAAATCCGCAGGTGAAACCGCAGGTCAAAATACCTGCGGTTTTACCTGCGGATTGCTCTGCGGTTTTGCCCTGCGGTTTTTCATCTCCTCAATGGAGGAGATGGCAAACCGCAGGGGAATCCACAGAAAGAATTGACATGTCAATTCTTTCTGCGGATTGAAAACCGCAGATAATCCGCGCGGAAAATTCCACACCATCTGCACTGCGGTTTTTGATTCCCATAGGGAATCATGCTACTGTACACCGTAGCAAAAACTGCTGTGGGTCCGCAGCGGCCAAAACCGCTGCGGAACCGCAGCAAAATCCGCAGCGTGTGCACACAGCCTAAAGCTAAGTTTTGCTCTGTTATTGTTCCATGAGATTTTGTCTGATTTGCTTAGTTTTGTGTTCTGCCAGCCCCGGCTGGGGCTCTGCTGAATTTCCATTTTTGTCCCTGATCGGTTAAATCTCTTTTGCTCTGTCTTCAGAATATATCGGAGTGCTGATATAGGGATTTTGAAGTCTAGTGACTTCAGGGTCGTTTTTCCTATCAGACGTGTTGGGACATTTTTGGTAGGGTTTTTGCGGATTGCAGCCAGCATCTTTTCTGTCCTATCCTATCTAGTTAGTTGGGCCCCATCGTTTGCTCTGCCTGTCTTTCTGTCTGTGTTTGTGTTTTCATCTGTTTTCACCGACAATATATGTTGGGGGCTGTCTATTGCTTTGGGGTCTGCTCTGGGGCAGTTTAGATTTCCCCTTTCTTTCTTTAAACTTATTTAGTTCTCCGGCTGTGAAGAGGCATCTAGGACCACCGTAGGAATGCTCCACGGCTACTGTTAGTTGTTGTAAATAGGATCAGGGGTCTGCAATCCGCTAGCTACCAACCTCTCCGGTTTTCTGGACTTAGCTTGCATTTTTGTTTTTTCCTCCTCCGGTGACTCATTCATAACACAGATCTCTTCAGCAATGCAGCAGATGTACAAAAACACATGCAAAATACGCATACAAAAACACGGCAAAAATGCACATTTTTGCCGCAGTGTTTTTCCTGCCAAGAAATGCAGAATACTTGCAGGTATTTCTGCAAGCAAATACTCAACGTGCGCACATAGCTTAAGCCCCAGATTTGGCGCATTTTATTGATGCCGCCATGTCTAAGGCATTGAGGGCTGATGGTGGTAGCCTGGGAGGTGGACTGATTCCCTGGCCCTTTCTTAGGCTCTTAATATGAACCCACAGCTGTCTGTTAAGCCTGTACAGATTTGAATTTATAGGGGGACCCTTCATTTTTTTTTCTGGGGTCCCCAGTAAACTAACCAGTAAAGGTTAAGCAAACAACTGTAAGTTGTTATTCATAGCCCGGGAACCTTTTGGGATATTGTCCCCTTTCTCAGATAAATAACATCAGCCCTCGGCCATGAGCTTTCCCTCTACTGGTTATGAAAATTATGAAGGAGCACATGCCATTTTTTTAAATTTAATTATTCATTTTACACATGATGTACACAGTGGGTGCTGAATACAACTCCCATCATTGTCACCTGGTCGCGCTCATCTCAGGGAGACTAGGCGGCAATGATGAGGGCTGCCTTCAGCACCCAATGCCTGGTATCAGTATGAACTGTACTGCTTTTTCCCAGGTGCCAGTACGTGTCATCTGTGTGCACGTGTGCCGCATTCATTTTGGCCATGTGGCTCAAAAAAAAGGACGGTCCATGTGAAAAACCTGACCTGTGTGCACCACCATTGAATACAATGGGTGTGCATGTGTTCGTATTTACGGTTCTTTAAAACTGGACTGCATACGGACACAAAAAACGGACACGTGAAGGAGACCTAGGGCTCACTGTTCCCGACAAACAATGTTCTCTGAAAATGAAAGTTAAAATTTCAGAACCACGCAGATAGAGTTGAATATTGTCTCCTTGATCTTCATCAGTAAAGTTGCAATTGGGTTCATTGATCCTCAGCAGTAGGTTATCTGTTTCCTTTTCAGAGTGTATAGGTAACACTGCCTATGCTGCCAGTAGTGACTATGCAAAACTAGAGAAGAATCAGTCAGGAAGAATTATGAGAGAGAAATTGTCTGTCGCCTCAACTATTCTCCCTTTAGAGTTATCTTGCTGTTGCTTGTCCAGTTCAATGTTGTCATATTCATTTGTATCAAAAGCAGGTGACAATGAGTCACAATCGCTCATACAACCTAATAAGACAGATTGATATCCCTGAAGTTTGATTGATATGCAGCTATACAATGATCTGCAAGTGTTCATTTCTTTCAGCAATACATTTTTTAATTCAAATCAGGAATTAGGTTAAAAAAAAGCATTAAAAACTGCACTGTGTGAAATAGGTTTAATACACGTTCCATGTTTTTTCTTAAAGCACCCGTTAAAATCTGCAGCATGTGGTTTATTGCTGATTTTGACTTCACCATTAAACTTGATAGGGAAAATTTGCAACAAATACACAACTTTTCCCTCAAAAGATTTGACATGATGTGGGTATAAAATCTTCACAGAAAGACAATTGCCATACAAATATATTCCTCCGACATGTGGATAAGATTTGATTAAATTTCATCCACTTTGCTGCTACTAAGTTCTGCTGCAGATTATCCAACCTCAAATGGAAAAACTGCGACATTTCACAACAACAGCCGAGACAAGGAAATTAGTAAAAGTTAAATATTATCCACTAATGGTGAAACACTTGAGAGTAGGTCATAGCAATGAAGAAAGCGAATAGAATTTGAAGCTGATAAAGGCATTCAGAGCACATGTAGATAGTAATGTGTGCTGCCATAATTCTTTTGATGTTTTGCATTTTATAGATAATTTATTTTTATGATAAGAAATTATGAAAGATCCTTTGTCATTGCACATTATAAGGAATGGAGAGCTGTAGATTCATTCATATCACATGTTTTCACATACATTTAAAGGGATTGTTCATTCAGAATAGATTAATGATCTATCCTTGGTCATCAATATCAGATTAGTGGGGAGCCAATACACAGCAGCTACACCGATCAACTGTTACAAAATCCAATGGTGGCCGTATGTAAACATATTGGATGGAGATGCACTATGCTGCTGTTCGGTACTGCAGAAGAGCTCCTATTTAAAAGCAAAGGCACTCATTGAATAGAGATGCATGGTGCAGCTACTTTCAATGGTTTTTCATGTAGCTGCTTTTATAGCTTGTAACAGCTCATCTCTCACATGTCTGTTGTCGGATATCCCTGGGCCAGGGACTCCTTCACTGTTTCTAGCACTAGGGAACACCCTAGCTAACCCTGCTCCCTGGATTACTTCTAATGGTGAAGATGCCGGGGCCACATACCATGCTGAACTCCCCCCACCTAGAGAAGAAGGGATTTGTAGTGTATGGAAATACACCAACTAGACTAACAAGTGAATACACACAGGGATAAAGGAAAATACCAATCTTACAAATATGCTCTCACAAGCAACAGAGGAAAACACCAGGGAGTGAAGGAAGGGAAAAATCAAAGTAGGAGGAGAAAAGGATTTGCAAACAACCAAAATCAAGCCTCAGTCTATAGAAAAATACACCAAATGCCTCCTCAAACAACAAAGTTTCTCCAGCTCCTGAATTATGCAGCATGAAGCTAACCACGACAATGCCTGCTTGCAAAAGGCCAGTATATATAGGAGAGGGGAGTGGCCAACACTGAACAGCTGAGAGCATCAACACAGGTAAGCTTCATGGAACTCACAATGATACAGGTTAACCCCTGCACTGCTAGAAGAAACCTGCACAATTTAATATAAAGATGAAGCTCTTATAATCAGTGCAGAAGGAGGAAGCATCAGACAGTGCCGTTCTCTTTCTCCTCTCTGTCGCGGTTTACCCGTGACAGTTTCAGTGCAGGTAAGAGTAGAGCTTATGGATCCAATGTGGATCGTGCTTGAGTCAAATTTCCTGAAATTTCTGATACTATGCTAATTTGAACACTTAGCGATTCAATTAACAAAAAAAATAATGCTCGACCTCCATGGCTACCTTGTTGCTCATTGCCTGATATCTGTTCGGTTTTTTTCAGCCATTGCACACCGCATCTTCAATCTCTGATTGTAGGCCAGGACATCTGGCTGCAATCAAGCTTTGGAGATCACTGCATGTTGTAAGGTTAAAACGTGACGTCATGACATGCACTGTGACCTTACAATATGTAGTTAGTATGCTGGAAGTCCCGGCCTATAGTGAAGAAGGTGGCGATACGAGAAGCAACACCAGAAAGGTGAAAATGGCAGCAGGTCGACCAGAAAGGTTGGCGGTATTATTTTTTGTTTATTTTTTTGCATCTTACATTTATTGTTCCCTGGAGATAATATTTTTGGATTTGGATTTTTGGAAAATGAATTGAAACTCTCAGATTTAATTATAAATAATTCACTTGTCATTAATGGTTGTGCCTGGTGACAGAACTTCACCGATCTCATATTGGTGACTTATTCCAATGATAGCTCATCATTATATTTCGCCCAGACAACCCTTTAAACAGTGTAAGTTTGGGGTTCCAAGGGCCCACCAGTAAAATCATTCTAGGGTCCCACTGTACAGCTCACAAATTCCAGGCCAACTTAGTCTTCATATATTTGACTGGAAAGATTGTGTCACGGAGTGACTATCACAGTGTGACACAACCCAACGGGTGGTCGGTCAACGGATGGCACAACACACACAATCAACGGGATGAAAAAAGGAGTGAGGAAGGCCCCACCAATAGGGAATGAGGGATGGTCACACCTGAGCTCCAACCTGAGCCTGTCCCTGCACTCCGCCCTCAGGATACCTCGTCCCTAGTTGTCACCTATATCTGTCCTGGCTAGTGCACTGGCCGGCAAGGAGCACTAACCTCACCTCTGCTGGTAATAAACACAGGGGGCAGTGACAGACACCAAAGGGACAAGGTAACAAAGACTTCACACTTAGCTTTCTCTGCTGCAAAGCACTCACAGCAGAATAAAGGCACCAGATAAGCAAACTCAGCAGAAGCACCACTGCACCCAGAGAGCTCCTTACTCCAGCTCGGTCACTGCAGTTTGCTCTAACACCGACAGTCAGCTGATGCATCAGGTGACCTTTTAAAGGAAGGTGGGAGTGGTCATCACCCACATCAGCTGACACAGCAGCAATGCAATTACACCAGCTTGCCAGCAGGGAAAAACAGACATTTAACCCCCGCTGGCCTGAAAGGAAAAAAGTCTTAACTTAGTGGAGCCAGAGCTGCCACAAATCCAAAAATGGATCGTGACAGTACCCCCCTTTTAATGAGGGGCTTCTGGACCCTCAACACTGGACCTCACCAGAAAACAACATATGATGAGGATGCCTCAATCCACCAGAGTTCACCTCGCCAGTCACCTGACCCTCAGGTTTATGGCAAGCACAGCCTGATAGAAGTGACAACATTGTAGGCTCTGGAGACACCACAAATCTCCAGCGCACCGACCTGGGGAATGTGTTATGTACATACATTACTGGGGGTAACTCCAGCTGGAAAGTCCCCAGGCCGAGAATGGCCTACGATGATCCTAGACGCCTCAACACAGCCAGAGAACTAAATAAGCCTAAAGCAAGAAAGGGGAAATCTAAATTGCCCCATCGTTTGCTCAGTCTATTTTCCTACCTGCGTTTGTGTTTTCATCTTGTCTCACCGACAATATATGTTTGGGGGCTATCTATTCCTTTGGGGTCTGCTCTGGGGCAGTTTAGATTTCCTCTTTCTTGCTTTAGGCTTATTTAGTTCTCCGGCTGTGTCAAAGCGTCTAGGATCATCGTAGGTACGCTCCACGGCTACTGCTAGTTGTGTGGATAGGATCAGGGGTCTGCAATCCATTTAGTTACCAACCTCTCTGGCTTTTTGTGGCTTAGCTTGGTCTTGCTTTCCTCCTCGGTGACCCAATCATAACAGAACTATTTCTTGCCTTGAAGCCTAACTTATCGGGGAGCTAGCGCAGCGATCCCCCGGATTGGGCTTTTTCTCTGCTTCTGACATTCATGCCGATAGATTGGTTCGTGCTTTTCACCGGACCCAGCCTGACCGGCCTGGTGGCGTGGATGAGGGTTTGGTGACCCCTCCTCAAGGGGGGGTACTGTTGTGAATTCGCTTTCTGGCCTACCTCTGGTTACTAGTGAAGGTAGTACGCTGGTGATTCTGTTATGACTGGGTCACCGAGGATGAAAGCAAGACCAAGCTAAGGCGATAAAAACTATATCTCCGAGCATGCCAAAATACTCGGAGACAACCCGAGCATGCTTGGAGACACCCGAGCAACGAGTATACTCGCTCATCACTACCTCCAAGACATAACACGACAGGGACTCTTCATGACGTGTCCCTATACGCAGGTGTAAATCATCTACGACTTGGGTCACCCTCCCCTGGCTGAGTGGGACAGAGTCAATGGCCTGGACCCTTAGGGGTCTCGCTAGCGTCCTATTCCTCAGGCCATCGGTCTGGACAAAGTGAGCATAAACCAAATTGACTCCTGCTCCACTGTCCACAAGCACGGGTATGCTCTCAGTCACTCCGCCAACCACCACTTCAGCAGGGATGGTGCACTGAGATGAGAAGATGGAGGAAATATACACACCCTGATTGCCTCCCTCCACACGACCAGGGGGATGCAGCTTTTTAGATGGTGCAGGTACTTTGGCATGAACTGGGCAGACATTCATAAAATGACCGGTCTGCTCACATTAAAAACATGCCCCCACACCACGACAAACTGCAGACAACCCTGTTTGAGAAGCAACTCCTCCCACCTGCATGGGTTTGTCCGTCAGCACCGGTGTGTCCTCCTCCCTAGCAAGGACAACAGGGGGACACATTTGGTGTATGCCTCTCCCTGAGGCGTCTATCCACCCGGATAGCAAGGGACATGGCAGCTACCAACGACTTGGGAGAAGCATACTGCACCTAAGTATCCTGCAACCTAGGAGACAGACCCTGACAAAAATGGTTGTTAAGGGCAGGGTTATTCCACTGTGTGTCAGTGGCCCACTTTTTGAACTCTGAGCAGTACTCCTCGGCACCTGTTTGAATTTACAGAGTCGGGATTTTGCCAGGAAGACGCCGTCAGGATCCCCATACACTAGCGCCAATGACGCGAAAAACTCGTCCACCAACCGCAAAGATGGTTAATCGGTCGGCAGAGAGAAGGCCCAGGATTGGGGATCACCCTTTAAAAGGGAGACTATGATTCCCACATGCAGTTCCTCATTCCCTGATGAACAAGGGCAAAGCCTGAAATACAGCTTACAAGCTTCTTTAAACACCAAAAACTTCTCTCTCCCTCCAGAAAACCAGACAGGGAGAGATATCTTGAGTTCCGGTTGAGCCTGCAACTTCGCCGAGGTTCAGATCCCCGTCAACTGCTGAAGCTGCTGAGTCACCTGACCCCGTAGCTCCTTAAGCTCATCAGTGAGGGTCTGGATCAGTTGGGCAAAGGCCTGCAATTGAGTCATGGCTCACCGTTAAAAATGTGACGGTCGGTGTTAATGTCACGGAGTGACTATCACGATGTGACATGACCCAACGGGTGGTTGGTCAATGGACGGCACAACACACACAATCAACAAGGTGGAAAAAGGGGTGAGGAAAGCCCTACCAATAGGGGAAGAGGGATGGTCACACCTGAGCTCCAACCTGAGCCTGTCCCTGCACTCCCCTAACGCCCTATGCGGGTCCTTCACCCTGCCGCCGTCAGGATATCTCGTCCCTAGTTGTCACCTATAACTGCCTTGGCTAGTGCACTAGCCGGCAAGGAGCACTAGCCTCACCTCTGCAGGTAATAAACACAGGGGGGAGTGACAGACACCATATGGACAAGGCAACTTCACACTTCGCTTTCTCGCTTTCTCTGCTGCAACACACTGCACAGCATAATAAAGGAACCAGGTTAGCGAACTCAGCAGAAGCACCACTGCACCCAGAGAGTTCCTTACTCCAGCTTGGTCACTGCAGATTGCTCTAACATTGACAGTCAGCTGATGCATCAGGTGAACTTTTAAAGGAAGGTGGGAGAGGTCACCACCCACATCAGCTGACACAGCAGCAATGCAATTACACCAGCTTGCCAGCAGGGAAAAACAGACATTTAACCCCCGCTGGCCTGAAAGGAAAAAGGTTTTAACTTAGTGGAGCCAAAGCTGCCACAAATCCAAAAATGGATCATGACAGTTGGCTGTCTTTGCAAGCATTCACATCTTCACTGAAGTACACTGTATGTAGCATACAGCTGGTGGGAAATGATGAGCACTATTACTAAAACAGTGAGGATCCTATGTGGCACCCCAGAAGTCCGGTTGCCACAGTGGCATTGCCTCCCTCACAGGGGTTGATGTCATGCCTGGAAGCAAGGAGAGTTTCCCTAGCCAGATAACACCAGCATACAACACCTTTCCTGACTCCAGACCAGAAGGAGGAGCTCAAAACCTGGTTTCAGGAAAGCTTCCTTATTAGTTCTGGCCTGGAGGCGGGGTTAGGCAGTCTGTGAGAGTCTGTACATGGGATAGGAGCTGTGAGGAGCTCGTCCCAAGAGCAGAGTGAAGTGTTATGAATGGGTCACCGAGGAGAAAAAGACTAAACAAGCTAAGTCACAGAAAACCAGAGAGGTTGGTAACTATGCAGATTGCAGATCCCTGATCCTAACCACAACAACTAGCAGCAGCCGTGGAGCGTACCTACGATGGTCCTAGACGCTTTGTCACAGCCGGAGGACTAAATAAGCCTAAAGCAAGAAAAGGGGAAAACTAACTGCCCCAGAGCAGACCCCAAAGGAAAGACAGCCCCCTCACATATATTGACGGTGAAACAAGATGAAAGCACAAACACAGGCAGGAAAATAGGCTGAGCAAATGATGGGGCCCAAACTAACTAGAAAGGATAGGAAAGGAAAGACACTGTCTGCAATCTGCCAAAAACCCTACAAAAATAATGTCCAACACGTCTGATAGCAAAATTAACCCTGAAGTCACTAGACTTCTCCCACTATATCAGCACTCTGAAATATTCTGAGACAGAGCAAAAAGAGGCCAATCTAATAAGGGACAAAACAACAAATTGGCAAATACAGATAAATAACAGTGGAAATTCAGCACAGCCCCAGCCAGGGCTGGCTGACCACACAAAAAACTGAATAGACCAACAAAATCAAGTGTGAACATTAGCAGAAAAACTTAGCTTGAAAAGACTGGAATAGAGCTGAAAACCAGGACCTGAAAAGCCAGAAGGAATCACCAGCACCAGACAAGGGCGTCGGCTGTCTTAAATCCAGTCTGAGATTCTTGAGATCCAATCGTCATCCTCATTATCAGGTGGCAGATCTCTACTGATTAAATCAGCCTCACTACCTCCAGTTACCACCAGAGGGAGCCTGGAAGGAGAACTCACAACTGGTGGACCGGAAAATGAACTCACAACAGTGAAGAGAGAGGAAAGTGGAAGTTTAGGAAAGCCTGGTGTCATGATGTATTCAGGATTCTGGACAGATGGTGCAGGGGTTAATAGGGAGAGCCTCTCTTTGACGCCAGGGAGGGTTTTTATAGCTTCAGGTGAGCACCCCTCCCTGTCGTTTATACTCCTAACCTGAGTGTGCTCGACCCTGCATCGCTAGTGCCTCTCGCCTGTTCTTGTACGTTGGTTGGTGTATGATCTGTTCTGGACTTGGTTTACGTCTCTTGGTTTCTGATTTGGTACTGTACTGCTCGACCCATGTATGACCATCTGCTTCCCCTGACTGCTCTATATCAGTCTGATTCTGTACTGCGTTGCCAGACCCGTGTCTGACCCTTTGCTTCACCCGACTATTCTCTGCCATTCTGAGTCTGAACCGCGTTGCTAGATCTGTGTATGACCCCCTGCTGTGTCTATCACCACTGCTCAGCCTCTGTGTAGCTTAGTCCCCTGCCTGTCACTGCTGTGTCCTGGGGGCAAGCCCCACCCCCTCCTCTGACTCACAGTCACATGGTGGAAGGTCCTGCGGACTCTGAGTGCCTCTCCATCGCTCCTCCCCTCCCGCAGGTCCTGTGACCGGATTCCTGATCTCAGCTACAGCGCCCCTTCCCAGCCACCAGGAGTAACCTTCTCCTGGAAGTCTCAGCATCTTCAGGGCCTGCTGATGCTCCCCTGTCACGCCACTCCTGACAACTACAACAGGTGAGCGTGACATTATAAACTACCATACCGTTCTTTTCCTTCTTTTCTCCTGCTTCCCTCTGACCGGACGGGTGTGTGTGTGGGGGGGCTTCTGCTACAGTCATGGATCCAATGCAGGCACTGTCCAAGCAAGTTAAGCAGCTCTCACAAATGTTCCAAAAGATGAATGTGGAACAACGTAGCCTGGCCCACACTCAGCAACAGCTGGTCAGTACTGTGCAGGGGGCTATGGCTCCTGAGAGTAGGGATGTGTCCCTCACGTCTCCTGAGTCTCCGGTTATATTACCTGATTTCTTTTCCGGAGACAAAAAGGGGTTCAGGGCCTTTCGGGAGGGATGCAAATTATTCTTCTCCCTGAGGCCCCATTTGTCTGGGGGAGAATTTCAAAGGGTGGGGGTAGTGATTTCCTTACTGCGGGGTGCCCCTCAAGCTGCGGGGTGCCCCTCAAGCTTGGGCATTTTCGCTAGCACATACAGCACCCGAACGTATGACTGTGGATGTGTTCTTTGAGGCCTTGGGCCGCATTTATGATGAGCCTGACAGAGTACGCCTGGCGGATGACACGATGATGAGTGCACGTCAGGGTCGGCACTCTGCGGAGTGGTTTTGTTCGGAGTTTCGGCGGTGGTCAGTCAAAGTCACTTGGGATGATGCTGCACTCCGGGGACTGTTTCGCAGAGGTCTGTCGGAACGCCTTCAGGACGCCCTGGCCCTGCACTCGCCTCCCGATACTCTGGACGAGGCCATGACCCAGGCGGTACGGATGGATCGCCGGCTGAGAGCCAGAGGGGTGATGCACTCAGAAACATCTCTGTTCTCTGGAAGCAAGGAGGTGGAGGCCAGTTCTATGCCCATGGAGATTGGTGCCACCTCGATCAGAGAAAAGGAGAGGAGACGCCGACGTGACAAACAACTATGTTTCTACTGCGGGGAATCAGGACACTGGAGGAGAGACTGCCCGTCTTGTCCGGCATCTGCCAAGCCGTCAGGAAGCTACTAGGTTTGGGTAGTGATCGAGGAGGCTGCCCAGACCCTCAGGTACTTTTTTCCTCATGCCCTAAGTTTTTGCTCGATATCGAACTGGTGGTAGGCAATAGAGTTGAGCGACTTTTGGTTTTTTAGGGTCGCGTTTCGTTTCGTGAAACCCGACTTTTCCAAAAGTCGGGTCGAGCAAGATCGTCCGATTATAGGGAAAAGTCGGGGTCGTCCCGAAACACGAAACCCAATGTAAGTCAATGGGGAATAAAAGTCGGCAGTGAGAGGAGGACAGGAAACACACCTACAGTGCCCATTTGAATGCCAAAAGCATCAATTCTTCTTACTTAAGCTTGTCAACCTTAATTAACTTCATAATACAAGTTACGCACTGAAAAATGGGGGTTATTTGGCTACAGTTGTGGGGGGGAGGGCTGGCTCCAGGTTTTCATGTGCCCTGGGCGAAAGAGCGCCCCTTTAACACATACCACAACTCATCATGCTCCGATACGGCAGAGAAATAGCGGTATAGTACAATGAAAAATACTTCACTTTTTACATCTCATGACGAGGCCCATCTATTTCTCCATACAGAATCATTGGTCCCATATAATGTTTGAAACAGTATATGATGAGCTCCACATAATGCTACAGTATATGTTGGTCCCTATGGATGAAGCTCCACTGTCTTATGGGCCCAAATAATGCTCCAAACATAATGGGCCCCATTTCTAATGCTCTAGTGTATAATGGGCCCTGTAAATGCTGCTCCAGTGTCTGATGTCCACCTTTGGAATGTTCCAGTGTATGGTGGGCCCCATCTATCATTCTCCAGAGTATAGTGCTCCCCAAAAATTGCTGTCCCAACATTGAAAACAATCAAATAAGTCTCCTCGCTAGGGAATCCCTGTACTTGTCTGGACTCCTCGTCGTCCCCATCTTCCATCTCACTGCACAGTATTTCAACTTTGCAAGTGCTGTGATCCTGAGCAAGCAGGGGGGGCCCACTCGTTGGCGACGGCACTGGCACAGGGCCCCTGATAGTACGGTGGTGTGTCTGATGGCGGGTGGGCCGAACCTGCACTTTCATCTGCAGCTTCCTCTTTGTCACTGTGTAAGATGGAACTGTATATGGGAAGGGTAACCTGAGTTTCATCAGGGTCAGATTCAGGCCGTGTAGCGTGCGAGGGGAATGTAGTGGTCTGGGTCAATGTACCAGCAGATTCATCGAGCAGTGGCTGGGCATCAGTGCACTTGTGTCGCCCCCAGGAGTACGGTCGCCACAGTGGCATTACCTTCCTCCTAGGGAGTGTGATGTCATGCTTGGGAGCAACGAACGATCTCTCTAGCAGGTTAACTGATTGGGCGGCGTTATTCCCACGAGTCATGACCCTCCAAACAGCGTTCATGAAGGCAAAGTGTTTGTTTTACGTGGGCAGTATGGTTGCAAAGCTGAACCTTAAAGGAATGTCCAGAAGGGCACCACCAGGAGTGGAGCCTACGGTTAAATTCGACTCCACCTGGGAAACCTCAAACATGCCAGCTATAGAACAGATGCACACATTGCAAGCTTAATTCCGTTAACGAATGAGACTCCGTCATGCCCCGCGGTCCGAGTCCGGCTTACTAGAGGGACACGTGAGGCTCTGACACATGAGGCCAATAACTGGTGTGTCATGCCCTTACATGTCCGTGGCTGCATGTGCGCTACACTGAAAAGGCCAGCGTTTGTCGCTTACAAGTGCAGATAACCCGCTGAACAACGTTAGTGATGGGGATCACTGATTACAATTATTACCCGCGAACAATGATTTCCCAGTAAGTGCAGGTCAACCGCAGTTCCGGAATTAGGCCTAACCGTCATTCCTGAAAAAATGAAAAACTTACGTGTGCAAACCACAGGTGCTGTAGCTTGCTTAACAGCTCGCCAGCCGTTCTCACGCCCAGTATGGATTACACGTGATTGCACAAAGGTGAGAAAGGGTACCGTATCCCCAGATAACATGTATAGATAGCGTACACATTCAAAATATATGTCTATACATCAGGAGGCAGGCTCAAACGGTGTCAGGCCCAGTATGGATTGCACGTGATTGCACAAAGGTTAGAAAGGGTACCGTATCCCCGGATAACATGTATGGATAGCGTACACATTCAAAATATATGTCTATACATCAGGAGGCAGGCTCAGACGGTGTTAGGCCCAGTATGGATTGCACGTGATTGCACAAAGGTTAGAAAGGGTACCGTATCCCCGGATAACATGTATGGATAGCGTACACATTCAAAATATATGTCTATACATCAGGAGGCAGGCTCAGACGGTGTTAGGCCCAGTATGGATTGCACGTGATTGCACAAAGGTTAGAAAGGGTACCGTATCCCCGGATAACATGTATGGATAGCGTACAAATTCAAAATATATGTCTAAACATCAGGAGGCAGGCTCAGACGGTGTTAGGCCCAGTATGGATTGCACATGATTGCACAAAGGTTAGAAAGGGTACCGTATCCCTAGATAACATGTATGGATAGCGTACACATTCAAAATATATGTCTATACATCAGGAGGCAGGCTCAGACGGTGTTAGGCCCAGTATGGATTGCACGTGATTGCACAAAGGTTAGAAAGGGTACCGTATCCCCGGATAACATGTATGGATAGCGTACACATTCAAAATATATGTCTATACATCAGGAGGCAGGATCAGACGGTGTTAGGCACAGTATGGATTGCACGTGATTGCACAAAGGTTAGAAAGGGTACCTTATCCCCAGACAACATGTATGGATAGCGTACACATTCAAAATATATGTCTATACATCAGGAGGCAGGCTCAGACGGTGTTAGGCCCAGTATGGATTGCACATGATTGCACAAAGGTTAGAAAGGGTACCGTATCCCCAGATAACATGTATGGATAGCGTACACATTCAAAATATATGTCTATACATCAGGAGGCAGGCTCAGACGGTGTTAGGCCCAGTATGGATTGCACGTGATTGCACAAAGGTTAGAAAGGGTACCGTATCCCCGGATAACATGTATGGATAGCGTACACATTCAAAATATATGTCTATACATCAGGAGGCAGGCTCAGACGGTGTTAGGCCCAGTATGGATTGCACGTGATTGCACAAAGGTTAGAAAGGGTACCGTATCCCCGGATAACATGTATGGATAGCGTACACATTCAAAATATATGTCTATACATCAGGAGGCAGGCTCAGACGGTGTTAGGCCCAGTATGGATTGCACGTGATTGCACAAAGGTTAGAAAGGGTACCGTATCCCCGGATAACATGTATGGATAGCGTACACATTCAAAATATATGTCTATACATCAGGAGGCAGGCTCAGACGGTGTTAGGCCCAGTATGGATTGCACATGATTGCACAAAGGTTAGAAAGGGTACCATATCCCCAGATAACATGTATGGATAGTGTACACATTCAAAATATATGTCTATACATCAGGAGGCAGGCTCAGACGGTGTTAGGCCCAGTATGGATTGCACGTGATTGCACAAAGGTTAGAAAGGGTACCGTATCCCCGGATAACTTGTATGGATAGCGTACACATTCAAAATATATGTCTATACATCAGGAGGCAGGCTCAAACGGTGTCAGGCACAGTATGGATTTAACGGCCCAGACTACACAGCGGAGGAGCAGGGAGAGGTAAAGATTGCAAATGCTGGGGCCCTGCCCAAGCAAGGGGGGCCCACTCGTGGGCGTCGGTACTGGCACTGGGCCCCTCATAGTACGGCGGTGTGTCTGACGGCGGGTGTGCACCACCACCGTCAGAGACACTTGATTGCACTATGAGGGACCCTGTGCCAGTGCCCGCGCCCAAGAGTCGGCCTACCCACCTGTCCAGGGCAACGGCACTCGCACGGTGTCGTGCGCTAGGTGGTGACCCCGGCCATGGGGGGGGAGGCAGCACAGTTAGGGAGTTTTAGAAAGTGGCATATGTTGATGTTGGACATTCAGCTGATGCAAAAGGTGAAATAGGTCAAGTCCCAGGAAGAGGTGGACCAAAGCAAGCCATTTTTCTGTCACCCTATGTGTCATCAGGGGAAGGTGGGACAAAATCCTTGGAAACCCATGCGTGGTTCATTTTAATGAAGGTTAGATCATCCACATTTTGGGTTGACAGACGGGTCCTTTTTTCTGTCAGGATTGATCCAGCTGCACTGAAGACTCTTTCCGATAGCACACTTGCAGCTGGGCAAGCGAGCTCCTGTAAGGCATATTGTGCCAATTCAGGCCAGGTGTCCAGTTTAGCGGCCCAATAGTCAAAGGGGAATGACCTGTGTGGGAGAACATCGATATGGGAGGAAAAGTAGTTTGTAACCATAGTTGACAATTGCTGTCTCCTGTCACTTTCCATCGATGCAGTATTACCAGTTGTGTGAGCGGTACTTGAAAAATCAGTCCACAACATTGTCATGAAACCCCTGTCTCCAACGCCACTTCTGCTGTGTGCACCACGAACACCTCTGGCAAGCTGCCCCCGGCCCGTACGGCTCGTGTGAGAACCATCACCGCTGCTGTGTGCTGGGAATGCCTCAAGCAACCGATTTACCAGAGTTGCTTGTTTATTAGCCAATATTAGGTCAAGGTTCTCCTGTGGCATGATGTTTTGTAATTTGCCTTTATAGCGTTGATCCAGGATGCTGGCCAACCAGTAGTCGTCATCGTTCATCATTTTGGCAATGCGGGGGTCCCTTTTTAGGATCAGCAAGGCATAATCTGACATGTGGGCCAATGTTCCCGGTGTCAATGATGCACTGCGAGTGCTGGTTGGAGGAGCACTTTCTGGCAAATCCACATCCCTCCAGTCACGCACAAACCCTGTACCAGACCTTGCCACGCCAACATTTTCACTTGCCCCACGAGATGCATCCTCCTCCCCTAAGTAATCATCCCCATCATCCTCCTCCTCCTCCTCCTCTTCTTCCTCCACCTCGTCCAGGAGAGGTCCCTGAGCAGACAATGGCTGAATGTCATCAAGGATTCCCTCTTCCTCTTCCTCCTCATCAACATTGGCTGCAGAAGCCTGCTCCTTAAGGTGCATCAAAGTTTGCATGAGCAGACGCATAAGTGGGATGATCATGCTTAGGATGGCGTCGTCTGCGCTTACCAGCCGTGTGCATTCCTCAAAACACTGAAATACTTTACAGAGGTCTTTCAGCTTCGACCACTGCACACCTGTCAACTCCATGTCTGCTCTCAAAGTGCCTGGCCGTGTATCCTCCCACAAATGCATTATGGCCTGCCTCTGCTCGCACAGCCGCTCCACCGTGTGCAGGGTGGAGTTCCACCTTGTTGCAATGTCGATAATGAGGCGGTGGTTGGGAAGGTGGAGCAATCGCTGCAGCTTCTGCATACGAACGGAGTGTACAGGCAACCGGCGGATGTGCGCGCACAGTCTTCGCACCTTCTGGAGCAGGGCTGTTAACTCCGGATAATTTTTGAGGAAGCACTGCACCACCAGGTTCAAGGTGTGAGCCAAGCAAGGTATGTGGCTGAGTTTTGAAAGGGCTATGGCTGCCACAAAATTACGGCCGTTATCACTAACTACCTTGCTTGCCTCAAGATGTACACTGCCCAGCCATGACTCAGTTTGTCTCTTCAAGTACTCGGCCAGCACCTCGGCGGTGTGTCTGTCGCCCAAACACATCATCTGCAACACAGCCTGCTGACGCTTTCCACTAGCTGCTCGATAGGGGGACACCTCGTGTGCAACAGTGGCAGCTGCAGATGGAGTGCTCGTACGACTGCGCTCTGTGGACGAGCTTTCGCTTCTGGAGGAGGAGGAGGAGGAGGGTCGAACACCTATAGCCAACTGTTTCCTATACCGTGGGCTAGGCAGCACTGTCCCACCACCGCTGTCCCCTGTGGACCCTGCATCCACCACATTAACCCAGTGCGCAGTGATGGACACGTAACGGCCCTGGCCATGCCGACTGGACCATGCATCAGTTGTGAGGTGCACCTTTCCGCTCACTGACTGCTTGAGTGCATGGACAATGCGGTCTTTCACATGATGGTGGAGGGCTGGGATGGCTTTGCGAGAGAAGAAGTGGCGACTGGGTAGGTCATAGCATGGTACTGCATAGGCCATGAGTTCGCGGAAAGCTGCGCTTTCCACCAACCGAAAGGGCATCATCTCAAACGAGATTAGTTTGGCAATGTGGGCGTTCAAACCCAGTGTACGCGGATGAGAGACTGAGTACTTTCTTGACCTACTCATAGTGTCTGGGAGGGTGAGCTGGACTTGAGAGCTGCATATGGTGGAAGTAGCGGTGGACAGGGCGGACTGAGCGAGGGTTGATGATGGTGATGGAGTTGGTGTTCTTTCTGATGGCCTAGAATCAGTCTTTCGTTGATATAACAGTGGGATTCCCTGACTGCTGTGGCCTTGCAACGACACCTCAACATTTGCTGCTGTGCTAACCGGTGGGCTTACAGTGGGGGAAACAATGTAGCGTTGCTGACTATCTTCGTTGTGATCAGTTGCACATGTGGCACTTGAGGTTTGGTGTTGTGTCCACGCTTGCAAGTGCATGGTGTTTAAATGTCTAAGCATGCAACTGGTATTCAAATTTTTCAGATTTTTCCCTCGGCTAAAGGTCTTTGCGCACTTCTTACAGATAACCTTGGCCTGATCATGAGGATTTTGTTCAAAAAAGTGCCACACTGCACTCTTCCTACTTTGGCAGACATTTTGCAGCCTAGCACGCTGTGATCTTTTGACCCTCTGGACAAGCTGTCCAGCAACTCTTTTGATTTTTGGAACCTGTCTTTGGAGTGCTCCAGGCCTGCCAGATAACAGCTGTTGCGATGTCGATGTCTGCTGTGGATGCTCCTCATCTGAGCTATTGTAAGCAGCACCCTCTTCCCCCAATGGATGCCAATCTGGGTCAACAACTGGGTCATCCATCACCTCCTCTTCAATGTCATGTGCACCTTCCTCTGTGTCACCGTGTATGGTGGTATAGTGTGCGGGAAGGGGCACCTGAGTCTCATCAGGGTCAGAATCTGGCTCTGTACACTGCGAGGACAATGTAGTGCTCTGAGTGAATGTACCAGCAGAATCATCCATCAGCGGCTGTGCATCAGTGCACTCCATGTCAGATTCATCTTGGCCTGGGTAATTCACCATTTGACTTGATAATCCAAGCATGGTATGTGAAAACAGCTCCATGGAGTAATCAGTAGTATGGCCTGCGTCATCCTTCAATCTTGGTTGGGGTGAAGGACACAAGGAAAGGTGTGGTTCATGAACATGAGCCTCCAATGACGACTCAGTGCTTTTACTTTTTACAACTGAAGAAGAGGAGGCGATAGAGCTGGAGGCTGAGTCAGCAATGTAAGACAAAACTTTTTCCTGATGCTCTGGCTTTAAAAGCGGTTTGCCAACTCCTAGAAAACTAAGCCTTCGAAGCCTTATGGAGCCAGACGATGACGCAGGCTCAACACCTCCTGCATTCGCTCCTATTTTGCTCTTGCCACTACCATCAGATCCACCACCAACACCATCATTACCAGCTGCCAACCCCCGCCCAATTCCATGGCCTCTTCCACCAGCCTTCCTCATTTTTGGTAGAAATGTAGACAAAATCCAACAAACTATATAGTAATGTAAAACAAGGTACAAGGTGTCTATAGGACAGGGGAGATTTTGAATTTCTGCTCACACTAGTGGACACTGGACACTTTTGGATTGTGTGAGGCCCACTGAATATCTGAGCGCTATGTCACAGGCTCGATGGCACAGCTGTGACCAAAGTGACTAGAGGATAAGTGAGATTTTGAATTTCTGCAGACACTGGACACTTTTGGATTGTGTGAGGCCCACTGAATATCTGAGCGCTATGTCACAGGCTCGATGGCACAGCTGTGACCAAAGTGACTAGAGGATAAGTGAGATTTTGAATTTCTGCAGACACTGGACACTTTTGGATTGTGTGAGGCCCACTGAATATCTGAGCGCTATGTCACAGGCTCGATGGCACAGCTGTGACCAAAGTGACTAGAGGATAAGGGAGATTTTGAATTTCTGCAGACACTTGTGGACACTGGACACTTTTGGATTGTGTGAGGCCCACTGAATATCTGAGCGCTATGTCACAGGCTCGATGGCACAGCTGTGACCAAAGTGACTAGAGGATAAGGGAGATTTTGAATTTCCTTGTGGACACTGGACACTTTTGGATTGTGTGAGGCCCACTGAATATCACAGCGCTATGTCACAGGCAGAAATTGTCTAGTGTATCACAAACTACAAGGTGTATGTAGAATTGGGCAGAGTAGGAATCTCCCTAGAGTGCAGGTCTGTAAGAACGGAACATGTCCTCGACTTATTCTCACAGAGTGACACAGATAGCTTCACTGTGGCTGTGATAACAGCCATTACACGGTACTGTGTGAGGAGCGTACACCGCTGTATGGTGTGAAAAAATGCACGCTCAGTACCTCAGCAGGACAAAAAAAAAAATTGGGATTGCTTTTAAAAAAGCAGTTTGCAGAGCAGTGGGTAAACAGCAATGCAGCTGTCAGGAAGCCTTAGAAGGCAGCCCAACAATCAACACCACTGATACACCACAATATAGCCTCCCCTTGCACTGCACACACAGTGACTGGTGTGTTGTACAGGCACAATCGCTAGCAGCAGAAGCAGTTTTTTTTTCTTCTTCCCTGCCTAATGCTCTCCCTACAGAATCAGCAGCAACCTCTCCCTATGCTAAGATCGGCAGAAGTAAGATGGCGGTCGGCGTGCACACCCTTTTATACCCCCTGTGACGCCCACCAAAGCAATTCAATCACTTGCATGCCCTTCTGAAAGATGGTGGTGACCCGTGCCTATGTCATCACGTAGCCCACAGTGTCCGTGGATCCTGATTGGCTGAAAAAGAGCGCAAAACAAACTTTTGAAACGCGACTTTGGAGCGTAAGTCGCCGACCTCATCCTAGGGTCGGGTTTCGTTTCATGAAACCCGACTTTGCCAAAAGTCGGCGACTTTTGAAATTTTTCGACCCGTTTCGCTCAACTCTAGTAGGCAATAATCGTTTTATTTCTACAGCCTTGGTGGACTGCGGTTCATCCCTGAACTTGATCAGTTCCAGCACCATCTCCAGGGTCAAAATAGGGACAGTCAGGTTGGAGACTCCCCTGAAAATCGTAGCCATTGACTCTTCCCCTCTCACCCGTTCGGGTATCTGTTGTGTTACCAATAATTTCGTTTTACAGGTTGGTTCCTCCCATGTTGAGGACAAGAGATGTTTTGTGATGGACAATCTGCCCGAAGGGCTGGTGTTGGGCATGCCGTGGCTTCAACGGCACAACCCGGTAATTGATTGGGAGAAAAGGTTAATTGCTAAATGGGGCCCGAATTGTTTTGACTGTTCCTATAAAACTGTGTGTTGTGTTTCCCCTGCAAAACCTGTCTTTGAGTCTTCTATTTGTCTGGAGGGTATTCTGGAATACCTGAAGGAGTTTGAGGACGTGTTCTCCGAAAGCGAGGCCGAGGCATTACCCCCACACAGGCCATACGACTGCACCATTGACCTGATCCCTGGGGCCAAATTGCCCAAAGCCCGCCTGTTTAATTTGTCAGGACCCGAGCATCTGGCAATGAAAGACTATATAGCAGAAAGTCTCCATAAAGGACATATTAGACCTTCAGTTTCCCCGATAGCAGCGGGGTTCTTCTTTGTCAAAAAGAAAAATGGTGGCCTGCGACCCTGCCTCGACTTTCGGGAACTCAACAAAATTGCCATCAAGAATGCATATCCCTTACCCTTGATTCCAGATCTGTGCAACCAACTCTCGGGGGCAAAGTGGTTCTCCAAATTAGATCTTAGGGGGGCGTATAATTTGATACGAATAAAAGAGGGAGATGAATAGAAAACTGCTTTTCTCACCACTGAGGGGGTTATTTGAAAATCTTGTGATGCCATTTGGCCTCTCTAATGCTCCAGCAGTTTTTCAAAACTTCATCAATGTAATATTTGCGGACTTAATTGGCCGCTTTGTTGTCATTTATTTAGACGATATTTTGATTTATTCAACTGACGAGCACTCT
Source organism: Dendrobates tinctorius (assembly GCF_039654945.1). Lineage (NCBI taxonomy): Eukaryota > Metazoa > Chordata > Amphibia > Anura > Dendrobatidae > Dendrobates > Dendrobates tinctorius. Next base: position 41,018,462 of record NW_027361917.1, read on the forward strand.
CACTTATCGCATGTGAAAACCGTTCTTCAGAGACTCAGGGAGAATCAATTGTTTGTCAAATTGGAAAAGTGTACGTTCTTTGTTCAGGAGTTAACCTTTTTAGGGCTTATAATTTCTCCACAGGGTTTTGGATGGATCCCAAAAAGGTTCAGGCCATTGCAGAGTGGGTTCAACCCCAGGACCTAAAGGATCTTCAGCGCTTTTTGGGATTCGCAAATTTTTATCGGAGATTCATTAGGGGCTTTTCACAGATAGTGAAACCCCTCACCGACCTCACATGTAAAGGGGCCGATATCAAAAATTGGTCTCTCCCGGCCAAACAATCCTTTTTGTTGTGGAGGTCGATGCTTCCGAGGTGGGGACGGGGGCTTTTTTGTCTCAGGGACCAGCTACTCTGACCAATCTCAGACCCTGTGCATTTTTCTCCAAAAAATTCTCTCCGGCGGAGAGAAATTACGATGTGGGAAATAGGGAGCTCCTGGCAATAAAACTGGCGTTTGAAGAATGGAGGCACTTTTTGGAGGGGGCAGAACATCCAATTACGGTCATCACTGACCACAAAAATCTGGAGTACATTAAAACAGCAAAAAGATTGACTCCCAGACAGGCCCAGTGGTCACTTTTTTTTTCTCGGTTTCGGTTCTCTATTACTTTCCGGCCTAGATCTAAGAACTTGAAGGCAGATGCTTTGTCACAAAGTTTTGAACCATTGTTTGCCCCCGAGCCACCGCCATCCATTCTTCAACCCGGGGTGGTTATAGCAGAGTTATCGTCAGAGTTAGGCTAGTTTCACACTAGCGTTTATTCCATGCAGCGCGCGGCGCCGCTAAGCCCCGCCCCCTGCCGGCTCCCAGCCCGCACCATCCGGTCATCGCCGCCTACTATCGCACATGGACGCATGCGATCTGCGCAACCTATCTTTAGCATAGGGTGCGCAGATCGTGCGCTGGCCGTGCGCTAGTAGGAGTAGCGTGCGCTGCGCACTTTTGAAGGTGAGCCCGTGTGCGCCGAACGCATGTTGCATTTTGGCGCACTCGGCGCACCTTCAAAAGTGTGCAGCGCACGCTAAAATCCTACTAGCGCACGGCCAGCGCACGATCTGCGCACCCTATGCTAAAGATAGGGTGCGCAGATTGCATGCGTCCATGTGCGATAGTAGGTGGCGATGACCGGATGGGGCGGGCAGGGAGCCGGCAGGGGGCGGGGCTTAGCGACGCCATGCGCTGCATGGAATAAACGCTAGTGTGAAACTAGCCTTAGAGCGGGAGATTGTGGGGGCTCAATCTTTGGCTCCAAGGGCCAAGCTTCCTCATAGATTGTTTGCACCACAACATCTACGTTCCGAGTTGTTACGGGAGTTTCATGACTGTAAGTTGGGTGCTCACCCAGGTATTGCGGCCACATGTGAGGCAATAAAAAGAGTGTTTTGGTGGCCATCTATGTCTGCAGAAATTAAGGAGCATGTCACAGCCTGTGCGGTTTGCGCCCGTTCAAAGAGCTCTCATTTCCGGCCGGCCGGGGAATTGGTACCTTTACCGATTCCAAGAAGACCATGGACTCATCTGTCCATGGACTTCATCACCAATCTCCCTCCATCCCGGGGTAACACGGTGGTCTGGGTAGTCGTGGATAGATTCTCAAAGATGGCACATTTCGTACCCATGGCCAAACTACCCTCAGCTGAGGTTCTTTCAAAACATTTTCTTTCCCAAATCATTCGTCTCCATGGGGTACCTACTAATATTGTGTCCGATAGGGGAACACAATTTATAGCAAAATTTTGGCAAGCTTTCTGTAGGAAGTTGGAGATTTCTCTGTCTTTCTCCTCAGCATACCATCTGGAGAGCAATGGACAAACAGAGCGCACTAATCAGTCATTGGAACAAATCCTCCGATGTTTGACTTCAACATTGCAAGATGACTGGTGCGATGCATTGCCCTTGGCGGAGTTCGCTTTTAATAATCGGATTAATCAATCTACTGGTAGGTCACCTTTTTTCATTTATCTGGGATTAAACCCGCATTTTGGTGAGTTTTCACGTTTGGATTCAAACTGTCCGGGGGCCGAAGATTCGGTCAGACAGATTGGTGATCTGTGGGCTAAGGTTCGAGCAAGTATTGAGAAGGCACAGGAAAAGTACAAACACTTTGCTGATAATAAGAGGGATCCAGGTCAGACCCTACATTGTGGGGATAAGGTATGGCTCTCGGCATGAAACATAACTTTGAAACTGCCGTCTGTGAAGCTGGGCCCAAATTCATTGGTCACTATGTGATTACGGATGTGATTAACCCGGTGGCCTATCGCTTGCTCCTTCCGTCTTCTTTGAAATTGCATAACGTTTTTCATAGATGCTTACTCAAACCTGTAGGGTCGGTGAGGGAAGAACCCACACCTTTACCGCTCCCCGTATCGGTGGACGGCCATCTGGAATTCGAGGTACAAAATATTGTGCAGTCTCGATGGGTTCGCGGTTCTCTGCAGTATCTCGTCCATTGGAAGGGGTATGGACCAGAGGATCAATCATGGGTACCGGCCAGGTCAGTGCACGCAGATCGTCTGGTCAGGGCGTATCATGCGCGATACCCGGGGAGGCCTGGGGGTCCGGAGGCCCCCCGTTGAAGGAGGGGTACTGTCATGATGTATTCAGGATTTTGGACAGATGGTGCAGGGGTTAATAGGGAGAGCCTCTCTTTGACGCCAGGGAGAGTTTTTATAGCTTTAGGTGAGCACCCCTCCCTGTCGTTTATACTCCTAACCTGAGTGTGCTCGACCCTGCATCGCTAGTGCCTCTCGCCTGTTCTTGTACGTTGGTTGGTGTATGATCTGTTCTGGACTTGGTTTACATCTCTTGGTTTCTGATTTGGTACTGTACTGCTCGACCCGTGTATGACCATCTGCTTCCCCTGACTGCTCTATATCAGTCTGATTCTGTACTGCGTTGCCCGACCCGTGTCTGACCCTTTGCTTCACCCGACTATTCTCTGCCATTCTGAGTCTGTACTGCATTGCTAGATCTGTGTATGACCCCCTGCTGTGTCTGACTATCGCCACTGCTCAGCCCCTGTGTAGCTTAATCCCCTGCCTGTCACTGCTGTGTCCCGGGGGCAAGCCCCGCCCCCTCCTCTGACTCACAGTCACATGGTGGAAGGTCCTGTGGACTCTGAGTGCCTCTCCATCGCTCCTCCCCTCCTGCAGGTCCTGTGACCGGATTCCTGATCTCAGCTACAGCGCCCCTGCCCAGCCACCAGGAGTAACCTCCTGGAAGTCTCAGCATCTTCAGGGCCCGCTGACGCTCGCCTGTCACACCACTCCTGACAACTACAACAGGTGAGCGTGACACCTGGGGATTGGAGCTGTGACCAAGCTCACCCCAGGGAAGAGCACTTGACACCAAAAACCGGAGTCCGTGGCTGCACGGGTACAACAGTCCCAGCAGCCAAATCCAGAGGGCAGGAGACTGCAGGCCTCCTGGCCCCATCACACAGCTGAAGGCACAGCAGCATACCAGAGACAGAGCCACCACGAAGGAGTGACACCTGTAAAAGTCTCAAGCTGCCTGCCATAAAGGCAAGGACTAAAGGACAGAAAGGAACAGAGGACTGAGCATAGCTTCAGGCAGGAAGGACCTCAGAGAACAGCACAGTAAGGAGGCCTCCAACATCATCTGGCTCAGGGGATCCTAAGTTGCTTCCAGGCAGACTGGATCTCCATTACCATCTGTACTCAGTGCCCTGGACTGCACCACAAACCGTGAGTAAAAGTGTGAAGACTGCACCCTGCTGTGTCCTCAGAGTTATTTACTGCATCATCCCCTCTGCACTACAACCATCACTCTGCACTACAACCATCACCATCTTTTATAATATAACTGCCCTGGGTTTAGCTCTACCTGTGGAGAGCTGTAACAACTCTGCTGCATCACCATCAGCCCCAGCGGTCTCCTCAAGCAGCGTCGACTAACATCTCCTATTTGCTGAATACCACAGGTGGCATCCCAAACTATCTTTTATAAACTTTATTTCCCCTTTAATCCTCATCATTTTCATTGGATTCCCAGGGCCACGGACCGGGTCACTGCTGCCGTGACCCATCCCCTTAAGAACCGGCCTGGTACAGAGTATTCCCACGGCTCTGGTGGGTGCTCCACCTAAACATGACATTTATACCAGTAGTGGGCAAGCATGCACGTAGCAGCCACAGTGTGGTTGAAATATTCATCAAATATTCATATCACTAGTCAAAATGCAGTCTTGCCAGACAGCACATCTGGCATTAGGGGTTAAAAATTGTACACTTGTCACAATCTCATGGAGACTATGTAGTGTGTGGTGAAGCGGGTAGTTTGAAAAGGGGCTAGCGTGTGGGGACAGTGCCACAAAAGTGTAAAGAGGGGGCACATATAAAGTCTGAACAGTAGATAGAGACACAATATGAAGGGACAGGAGGAAGAGAAGGCTCAGAATGGAAAGGGGGCAGCGTGGTGAAGAACACTTAAGTTTGGGGACAGTGTGGTGGTTATAGCTAATCAGAGCAGTTGGTTATAGTTAATAAAGGTGGACAATGTGACAGTTATAGCTAATAAAGGTGGACAGTGTGGAGATAATATTTTATAGGAGAGAACAGTGTGGAGGTCAGTTACCATAACAGTGACTGTTTGAAGTTATACTTTGTGCAGAGATCACAGTTAGGGGTAATTAATTTGTTTAGGGGCACAATATAGGGCAGATATTTTTATTCAGGAGCCTTATATTGACACTGTTAGTTTTAAGGGCATTGTGTTAGGGTGTGCTGCAGAAGATTGGAGATTTTGAAGTCTGCAGAGACAAGTTGTGGAAAAGTCATCATGGTGTATGGACAAAACAGTGAAGAAAAGAAAGAATAACTCCAGAGTTGTCAGTTATAAGATACCTGATGTAAATGTTTGTTTGTGATACCTAGTGCATCTCATCATTATTGTGGTTCCTGTGCCACGACTCACCAGGCGAGGTGAATCCTCTAAGCCCCAGGTCTGGGTGCGCACACAGACCCTGGCGTCGATGCAGCGAGCAGAAAGGCAACAAGGCAGCGAAAACAATTAAGGATCATAGGAATCCAGGATCAGTAGTGAGGTAAAGTTGAATCCAGTGGGAACGATTGCAAGCATGAACAAAAAACATAAACAGCACAAAGGGTGGCGCACACCTAACATGGGATTAGGAAGCTTAGAAATTCAATCCCAAGACACAGGTGTGTGTCAATGAACTTCAAATAGGTATAGGGAGATTATGTCACTGATCCACGCTGGGCAACTTGCAAAACCAGACATGGACCACAACAAAGGGCAGCAGATGCAGATGAAGGAAGCATGGACCGGGATCCCCAGGACAGGTGAGTAACCGCCTGTAAATCATACTGCTCCTGTTGTTCAGCCCTGGTACTATGATCAACAACTTCCTCCAAAACAATATGATGTCTCCACAGCCCCCTCACATAATATGGGGGCATGATGAAGGGGCCTTCTGATCCTTGAAAGCTTGCAAATATTTCTCTGGTTATCCAATAAAGGTATCACTCCTTGAATACTTTTCTCATTTTTTGGGGGTGGGGACATAAGTATTTACATTTATTTTTCTGGCTAACACGGTACCACAATATTATTTTGTATTGTACATGGTATAAACGACAGTGTAACTTATGTGTTACTAGATCTCCCTCTTGTGACAAGCTGGATTTATGCAGCTGAAACCTAACAGAACCTGAAGAACATTCTGCTATCTCTGGGAATGCATAGTCTAACATACAGTGTTATAGCTAGAATTTAATGTGCACCAATGCAAATTTGGACCTGGGCCTCCACCTGCATGTTGGATGGGCCCTTGTACTTTTCTGGATTCTATAACATGTTTGCCCCCGATGAGATTATATACATATATAACTGAGCTATACATCACTATGTATTAGGATATGGTGCCCGGATTCGATACCAGTCCTTGTACTTAGAAAAGAACTAGAATCTCGCACTTTTTACAGTTGCGAAAAATATTTTAGATTTAATCAGAATTGAAATACAACAAACGAAATCCGTGACGTTTTGGTCAACATGAAGGTCACTGTAAGGAGTACCAGATTCTATTTCCTTTATGTAATGATGGGCTTCTTCCCGGTATGCGGTCTCTTTCTTCCGTTCTGGGCTTCCTCCTGGTATAATGTCCCCCATCCTAGGCCCCTTCCTAATATAATGTCCCCTATCCTGGGTCTCTTTCTAGTATAACGTCCCCCATCCTAGGCCCCTTTCTAGTATAATGTCCACTCCTGGGCCCCTTCACGGTATAATGTCACCCATCCTGGGCCCCTTCCTAGTATAATGTCCCCTTCCTGGACCCATTCACAGTATAATGTCACCCATTATGGGCCCTTCCCTGGTATAATGCCCACCCCCCATCCTGAGCCCCTTTCTGGTATAATGCCATCCCCCCATCCTGGGCCACTTTGTGGTGTAATGTCACTCTTCCTTGACCCCTTCCTGATATAATGTCCCCCATCCTAGGCCCCTTCCTAGTATAATGTCCCCTATCCTGGGTCCCTTCCTAGCATAATGTCCCCCATCCTTGGCCCCTTCCTAGTATAATGTCCCCTCCTGGGCCCCATCACGGTATAATGTCACCCATCCTGGGCCCCTTCCTAGTATAATGTCACCCATTATGGGTCTTTCCTGGTATAATGCCCCCATCCTGAGCCCCTTTCTGGTATAATGCCACCCCCGCATCCTGGGCCACTTTGTGGTGTAATGTCATTCTGCAGCTCTTCTCCAGCACATTTTAAAGAAGAAATAAATGATCCTTCTTACTTTCCCCTTTTGTGAACATACACGCCTGTCACAAACAATACAGGATTGTTTCCTGAATATATTACAGTACAAATTTCTGGACACCCACACCAATTATTGGATCTACCGGTCCCTGTACAACCCAAGGTGTCAAACCCGTGGGTCTGGTGATTTCCTACATGAATGGTGTCCTTTCATCCTCAGTAGCTGCTGCTTCCCAGACGTCTGTTTCTCCACATTATTAATGAATATACCCAGTACTGAATAGTGCCTACTTATGACAGCGGTTCTTTAATAATAATATATGGAATTTTCCATTACAGTTCCTCTCAGTTAAAACCAACTGTGAAAAAATTCTGTTTCTGATGAAGGTCAATTGTATGACCGAAAACGTTAAAAGAAGTAAAAGAAGTATATTTAACTGGATGCCTTTTACAATAAAGGAACTGTCAAATCAATTTTTCTTTTGAGTGCCAAGTTTTTGTACTACATAAGTTGTGCCACATCATTCCATTGTGAATTAGTCTTTTTATTTTCTTCATACTTGCCTTTGCTTCTTCCATTTGTTAGTGGATTTTTTTCCTAGTAAAAACTGGAATAATACTTGTAGTTTTTGTGAGCCAGAGTCAGAATTGCAATGTAGAGAAATGTAAAATATAAAGGAAATATGAATACTTCTTCCTAGAGATGAGCAAATTTGTTTGGATTCGGTTCCGAATATGATTGGAATCAAATATTGTTTTTGCAATATTTGTTGAACACAGCCGAACGTCATTAGAGTCAATGGGAGTAGAAATTACCGAATATATTCCGATCCGATCATAAGACATACATTCGGCACGAATATTGCTCGAATATGGCTCGGGGACAAAATCTGAACAAATTCACTCATCTCTGCTCCTTACTACTGGATGCATTTATGACTTTGAAAAGGACTGGATCAAAAATTGCATCTCAGTCTGCCTCAAAAACAGTTTGGCTTAAATGTGGAAAACAAACTCAACCCTATCCTGGTAGAATCACACCTACTGAATTGACTGTTTGAAAATAGGTTTTATACATTTTACACAAAATCAACAACTCAAATTAAAACTCTTCATTTCCACGGGAAGTTAACATTTTTAGACTTTTCATAGCCAGTTAATTCTCTTTTCTGGCTGATTCTGCTTGTGGAAAATAGAGTGCCTTGATAATAGGGTTTTGCATCCTTAGACCACATATCCATATATACTCGAGTATAAGCCAAGTTTTTCGGCACATTTTTTAGTGCTGAAACCGTCGCCCACGTTGTATACACTAGAGCTATTGAATATTAATTTCTCTTATAGCACGCACAGTGTCAGCCGTTGGTTTCCAGCAGCTCTAGCGGCCTGGCGATCACGTGTCCCCGCTCATTATGGTAATGAATTTTAACCCTTCTCCACTCCCATAGGCATGGAGTGGAGTGAATATTCATTCCCTTAATGAGCAGGGCCACGTTATCACTCGGCCACAGGAGCTGCTGGCACCAGAACAAGATGCTGCTAGGGCGCTCAAGGAAGGTAAGTAGAATGTTTTTTTAATGCTTTTCTCATGGGGGCTATGCATTCAAGGATACTGATGAGGAACCATGCATACCACAGTGGGGATGAGGAGCCATTCATACCAGGACAGGGATGAGGAGCCATGCATACAAGGATGTGGCTGAGGAGCCATGCATACAAGGAGGGGGAAAGGGGGCCACGCAGACCAGGATAGGGAGGATAGGTCTAGGAAGACTTCTGGTGGTCCCAAACTTCTTCCATTTAAGGATTATGGAGGCCACTGTGTAATCTCGGCCAGATCTGTGCCTTGCCACAATTCTGTCTCTGAGCTCCTTGGCCAGTTCCTTTGACCTCATGATTCTCATTTGGTCTGACATGCACTGTGAGCTGTGAGGTCTAATATAGACAGGTGTGTCCCTTTACAAATCAAGTCCTATCAGTTTAATTAAACACAGCTGGGACTCCAATGAAGGAGTAGAACCATCTCAAGGAGGATCACAAGGAAATGGACAGCATGTGACTTAACCCCTTTATTCCCAAGGGTGGTTTGCACGTTAATGCCCAGGCCAATTTTTACAATTCTGACCACTGTCCCTTTATGAGTTAATAACTCTGGAATGCTTCTATGGATCCCAGTGATTCTGATATGGTTTTCTCGTGACATAGTGTGCTTCATGTCAGTGGTAAAATTGAATTTCTATAACTTGCGCTTTTTAAAAAAAAAAACGGAAATTTGGCAAAAATTTTGAAAATTTCGCAATTTTCCAAATTGGAGTTTTATTCCCTTAAATCACAGAAATGTGGCACACAAAAAACTTAATAAGTAACATTTCCCACATGTTTACTTTACATCAGCACAATTTTGGAACCAAATTTTTTTTATGTTAGGAAGTTATAAGGGTTAAAAGTTCACCAGCGATTTCTCCTTTTTACGACACCATTTTATTTTTTTAGGGACCACATCACATTTGAAGTTACTTTGAGGGGTCTATATGATAGAAAATACCGAAAAGTGACACCATTCTAAAAACTGCACCCCTCAAGGTGCTCAAAACCACATTCAAGAAGTTTATTAACCCTTCAGGTGCTTCACAGGAGTTTTTTGAATGTTTAAAAAAGATGAACATTTAACATTTTTTCACAAAAAAAATTACTTCAGGTCCAATTTTTTTTATTTTACCAAGGGTAACAGGAGAAATTGGACTGCAAAAGTTATTGTACAATTTGTCCTGAGTACGCTGATACCTGATATGTGGGGGTGGACCACTGTTTCGGCTCATGGCAGAGGTTGGAAGGGAACGAGTGCCGTTTGACTTTTTCAACGAAAAATTGGCTGGAATTGAGATTGGGCGCCATGTCATGTTTGGAGAGCCCCTGATGTACCTAAACAGTGGAAATCCCCCACAAGTGACCCCATTTTGCAAACTAGACCCCCCAAGGAACTTATCTAGAAGTGTGGTGAGAACTTTGAACCCCCAGGGGCTTCACAGAAGTTTATAACGTACAGCTGTACAATTAAAAAATCATATTTTTTCCACAAAAATTATCTTTACACTCCCAATTTTTATTTTCCCAAGGGAAACAGGACCCCAAAAGTTATTGTGCAATTTGTCCTGAGTACGTTGATACCCCATATGTGGGGGTAAACCATTATTTGGGCGCATGGCAGAGCTCGGAAGGGAAGCAGCGCCATTTGACTTTTATGGCTGGAATTGAGATCAAACGCCATGTTGCGTTTGGAGAGCCCCTAATGTGCCCAAACAGTGGAAACCCCCAATTCTAACTCCAACCCTAACCCCAACACACCCCTAACCCTAATCTCAGCCCTAGACCTAACCCTAACCCTAGCCCTAACCCTAATGGGAAAATGGAAATAAATACATTTTTTTAAAATTTTATTATTTTTCCCTAACTAAGGGGGTGTTAACGGGGGGGTTTGATTTACTATTTGTGGCGAGTTTTTATATTTGGCAGCTGTAATGCGATAAAAGATGCTTTTTATTGTAAAAAATATTTTTTGCATCACCACATTTTGAGAGCTATAATTTTTCCATATTTTGAACCACAGAGTCATGTGAGGTCTTATTTTTTGTGAGATGAGTTGATGTTTTTATTGGTACTATTTTCGGGCACGTGACTTTTTTGATCGCTTTTTATTCTGATTTTTGGGACACAGAATGAACAAAAACGAGCATTTCATGAATTTCTTTTGGGGGGTGCGTTTACACCGTTCCGCGTGTGGTAAAATTGATAAAGGGGTTTTATTCTTTGGGTCAGTACAATTACAGCGATACCTCATTTATGTCTCTTTTTACGTTTTGTCGCTTTTATGCAATAAAAACAATTTTATATAAAAAAATAATTATTTTTGCATCGCTTTATTCTGCGAGCTATAACTTTTTTATTTTTTCGCTAATGATGCTGTATGGCAGCTTGTTTTTTGCGGGACAAGATGACGTTTTCAGCGGTACCATGTTTATTCATATCCGTCTTTTTGATCGTGCGTTATTGCACTTTTTGTTCGGCAGTATGATAATAAAGCATTTTTTTTGCTTTGCTTTTTTTTCTTTAAGAGGTTCACTAAAGGGGTTAACTAGTGGGATAGTTTTATAGGGCGGGTCGTTACGGATGCGGCGATACTAAATATGTGTACTTTTATTGTTTTTTTTATTTATTTAGAGAAAAAGAATTTATTAGGGATTTTTTTTTTCAATTCATTTTGAGATTTTTTAAAATTTTTACATTTTATTATATTGCCCCGGGGGGGGGGGGGCATCACTGTCTTTTGTCAGATCACTGATCTGACACTTAGAACAGCGCTGTGTCAGATCGCTGATCTGACAGGCGCTGTTGCAGGCTTCCTCCTGCCTGCTCTCAGCAGGCAGTGAGGAAGACGCCTCCCTGCAGGACCCTGAAGGCCCCTGCCGCCATATTGGATTCGGGAACCTGCAGGGAGGACTTTCGGAGCGACACAGCACATCGCGTCACTCCGGGGGTCGCAGGGAAACACGGAGGGAGCCCCCTCCCTGCGCGCTTCTATCTTATGCCCCGGATACACTGCAATCATGTTGATCGCAGTGTGCCAGGGGTTAATATGCTGGGGTCGGTCCGTGACTGCCCCTGACACATAGTGCCAGGTGTCAGCTGTGATAATCAGCTGACACCCGGCCGCGATCAGGGGCGCTCCCCCCGTGAGCGCCGCTGATCACGTGTGATGTAATATTCCGTCCTTGGGACTAAGGTCCCTCGTCACATGGACGGAATATTACGTCCAATGTAGGAAAGGGGTTAAATATGAGTGACTGAGCAAAGGGTCTGAATACTTATGACCAGGCTTGGACTGGCCCATAGGGATACAGGGGAATCCCCAGGAGGGTACCTGTCCAGGTCAGGGCCCCAACGCCACTGTTTGGGCAGTACTTGACATAATTCACTTAATTCACTCTGTACATAAAAAAGGTGCATCTCATCATTCATGAACCAAATTACCCAGTTTATTATTGTATAGAGGTAGAGATAAATTTGTGAATGAGGGTAATATAATATTTGTATGAACCCCAGTCCGACACTGCTTATCACCATGTGATATTTCATTTTTTTAATAAATTTGCAAAAATTTCTACATTTCTGCTGTTTTTTTTTCCAGTCAAGATGGGGTGCAGAGTGTACATTAATGAGAAAAAAAATAAATTTTTTGAATTTACCAAATGGCTGCAATGAAACAAAGAGTGAAAAATGTAAAGGGGTCTGAATACTTTCCATACACACTACACTTCAATGGAGATGGATGCCAGATAGCTCTCTACTGTTTTGATTAGTTTTTCTCCTCCTCAGTTGCAATTAGTTTTCTCTCCTCACTATGCTAGTTTTCTCCCCCATATGTTCAGTGTGAGAGCAATATGTCCCCTTTTCTGGAGATGTATTACGGAGTTTTTATTTTTCTTTTCTGCGGATTCTGCTGCGGTTTACCATCTATTCCATTGTAGAGGTGATAAACCGCAGGGGAAAACCGCAGGCCAATCCGCAGTAAAACCGCAGGTCATTTTACCTGCGGTTCTGCAGATACAAATCCGCGGGTGAATCCGCAGCGTGTGCACATAGCCTTAGGCTGCGGATTTGTATCACCCGCGGATTTGTATCTGCAGAACCGCAGGTAAAACCGCAGATAAAATGACCTGAGGCTTTACCAGCGGATTGGCCTGCGGTTTATCACCTCTACAATGGAATAGATGGTAAACCGCAGCAGAATCCGCAGAAAAGAAGTGACATGTCATTTTTTTCTGCGGATTCAAAACCGCAGCTTTTCTGCAGTTATAAATCCGCAGCATGTGCACAGCAGATTGTAAATCACATAGACTTACATGCTACTGTACACTGTCTGCAGAACTGCTGCAGATCCGCAGCAAAAACCGCAGCGTGTGCACATAGCCTTAGAGGTTGAAATTGTAAAAGTGAATATCGACACTTTAAAAGGCATTGCCACGTTTTAGGATTGCAACCTCCAATACTTGGCTCAAGAGTCTGTGTTTTCTTCCTCTCTGAAGAGGATATTTCCATCTTTACATATAAACATAACTATTTAAGGAACAGAAAGGGGTATGAGGTGGAGGCAGATGTGGTGACACATTCTGTTATTATTTTGGGGGTATATCTGATCATAATGCATCTTTATCTTTTCACTTTTTGTGCATTACATTGCTCCTAATCTCTATAAATGTAACTCCTAGAACTGCATTGGAATTAATTTTGTGGCTGTGTATATGTGCCTAAACATATTATCAGTACTCCTTGGTAGTATCCTGCCACCTTGTGGCTCCCCCTTGTATTGCTTTCTTATTTTTACTATTTTGTGTCTCCCATTGGCCTCCCCTTGCTTTAATTGTTTTTTACTATTAACTTTTAATTGTTATTTTTATTGTGAAGTTGTGTATCAATAAAATATTTATTGTATATATACATTTGTCTGTTTTCTGATTAAATTGCAATGACACTTATATGATATTTTTTACTGTTTAGTGAGGGAATCAGTTTGAGTTTTCTAGGTTATATACTTTTTATAAGATGGGATATGTGAAAACTTTCAGACTTTACATTAAATGTAATCTCATGCTAAAATTAAAATCATATTCCTGGTGCCTGAATAAACTTAAATGTATACTTGACATTTCCTTAAAAATAAGTTTGTCTGGCTTATTTAGCTTGAGCGGAATACAACAATAACTTGCTGTGTCCACAGAATAATCCTACAAACTATTTAACTATTTTAAGTAATTGCTGCCATACTACAACACAGGAGCAAACATTTTCTGAGCAGCCCACCATTTTACAGCGCAGTTTTAAAAGTTACAATACCATTAAATACCTTTAAGGCCTCTTTCACACTTCAGTTTTTTACAATCAGTCACAATCCGCCAGGTTTTGAAAAAAACGGATCCTCAATTTTCTTTTGAGGATCCGTTTTTTTTCCCCATTGACTTCCATTAATGGCGGATTGTGACGGATTGCTGTCCGTTGCATCCGTTTTTTTTGAGGATCCACCAAAAGTTGCTGTCCGTCACCATCCTCAAAGATTTCAAAATGGAGCTTGCAACATTCTTTTCTCTGGCGGATCCTCCAGACACTGATTTAACCCGAAATTCTTTCTGGTTGCCGGACAAAAAAAAAAATTCTCTCTCTCTCCTCTCTCTCTCTCCTCTCTCTCTCCTCTCTCTCTCTCTCCTCTCTCTCCTCTCTCCTCTCTTCTCTCTCCTCTCTCTCTCCTCTCTCTCCTCTCTCTCTCCTCTCTCTCTCCTCTCTCTCTCCTTTCTCTCTCTCCTCTCTCCTCTCTTCTCTCTCCTCTCTCTCTCTCTCTCTCTCTCCCCCTCTCTCTCTCTCTCTCTCCTCTCTTCTCTCTCCTCTCTCTCTCCTCTCTCTCTCTCCTCTCTCTCCTCTCTCCTCTCTTCTCTCTCCTCTCTCTCTCCTCTCTCTCTCCCTCTCTCTCCTCTCTCTCTCCTCTCTCTCTCCTCTCTCTCTCCTCTCTCCTCTCTTCTCTCCTCTCTTCTCTCTCCTCTTTCTCTCCTCTCTCTCTCTCTCTCTCTCTCTCTCCCCTTCCCGGCCAGCGGTTCCTTTAAATTTCCTCATTTTCAGGATCCGTCTGAAAACGGATCCTGTGCCATCCGTTCACATCAGTTGAGAACGGATCCGCTTGTCTGACTTTTTGGCGGATTTGAACTGATGCAAAAAACTGAAGTGTGAAAGAGGCCTAAGTGTGCAGGAAAGGAACCTGATCAGCAACAGAATGTAGACGTGTCAAATTCATGAAGAAGAGCATCTTAATAAATTTAGTGCATCTTATTCCAGCACACCCTTCCTTAAAGGGAATTCATCAGCAGGTTTTTGTTCTCTAATCTGATATAAGCATGATGTTGAGGCAGAGACCCTGATGCCAGTGATGTGTCACTTACTGGGCTGCTTGATGCAGTTTCATTAAAATCAGTGTTTTATCAGCAAGAGATTATCACTAAAGGACTAGTTGTTTCAGGCCATGTAATCCGGATGTTCTGTGCTACTCCACCCCTTACAATGATTAGCAACTTTCTGTAAATTTCCACAAAAAGCTGCCATTCAGTGGTGTGGGATGTGTTATACAGAGCTCAGCATTCAGAGAACCTGTAGATATGCAGCAGAGAAAACAGTAATTTTATTAAAATGATGATTGCATACAGACCAATAAGTGACACATGACACATTGCTGGAATTATGGTCTCTGTCCCAACATCATCATGTAGAAGAATCATGGCGCTTGTCTGTTGTATGACTTCATTCCCAAAGGCTAAGATCAATTCTAGTATCTTTTAAAAAATCAGCTTTGGCCTGGGCTGCCCTAGCAAATTGATACATCATGCACAATGTGTTTGGTGTGCTGATTAGTATGTCGGCTGGCTTATATAGTTAACCGGTGGAAACCCCAGGATCAAAGCCACTAGGTATGAGAAAGTTTGAGGGTGAGTTTCCACGAAGCGCATTCCTTGCACTTTGGACGGAGCGGAAACCCCGCTATAAGATGCACCCTCATTTTAGAGGGTGAAATTAGAATGAAAAATTGAAGCAAAAAATGTGGTTAATATCACCTATCCTGGTATATATGGTCCCCTCATCCCCATCTTGGTATGCATGGCCCCCTCATCCCTATCCTGGTATACATAGCCCTCTGATCCCTACCTTGGTGTGCATGGCCCCCTCATCTCGATCCTGGTATGCATAGCCCCCTCATCCCTATCCTGGTATACATAGCCCCCTGATCCCTACCCTGGTATGCATGGCCCCCTCATCCCTATCCTGGTATACATAGCCCCCTCATCCCTATCCTGGTATGCATGACCCCCTCATCCCTATCCTGGTATGCATGACCCCCTCATCCCTATCCTGGTATGCGTGGCCCCCTCATCCCTATCCTGGTATGCATGGCCCCCTCATCTCTATCCTGGCATGCATGGCCTCCTCATCCCTATCCTGGCATGCATGGCCCTCTCACCCCTATCTTGGTATACATAGCCCCCTCATCCCCATCTTGGTATGCATGGCCCCCTTATCCCTATCCTGGTATGCATGGCCCCCTCATCCCTACTCTGGTGTGCATGACCCCCTCATCCCTGTCCTGGTATGCATGGCCCCCTCATCCCTATCCTGGTATGCATGGCCTCCTCATCCCTATCATAGAATCATAGAATCGTAGAGTTGGAAGGGACCTCCTGGGCCATCTGGTCCAACCCCCTGCTCAAAGCAGGATTTGCTAAATCATCCCAGTCAGATGTATGCATGACCTCCTCATCAGTATCCTGGTATGCATGGCTCCTCATCCCTATCCTGGCATGCATGGCCCCCTCATCCCTATCCTGGTATGCATGGCCCTGCTCAAAGCAGGATTCGCTAAATCATCCCAGTCAGATGTATGCATGACCTCCTCATCAGTATCCTGGTATGCATGGCTCCTCATCACTATCCTGTTATGCATGGCCCCCTCATCCCTATCCTGGCATGCACGGCCTCCTCATCCCTATCCTGGCATGCATGGCTTCCTCATCCCTATTCTGGCATGCATGGCCTCCTCATCCCTATCCTGGCATGCATGACCTCCTCATCACTATCCTGGCATGCATGACCTCCTCATCACTATCCTGGTATGCATGGCTCCTCATCCCTATCCTGGCATGCATGGCCCCCTCATCCCTATCCTGGTATGCATGGCCCCTCTCATCCCTATCCTGGCATGCATGGCCTCCTCATCCCTATCCTGGTATGCATGGTCCCCTCATCCCTATCCTGGTATGCATGGCCTCCTCATCCCTATCCTGGCATGCATGGCCTCCTCATCCCTATCCTGGCATGCACGGCCTCCTCATCCCTATCCTGGCATGCATGGCTTCCTCATCCCTATCCTGGCATGCATGGCCTCCTCATCCCTATCCTGGTATGCATGGCCCCCATCCCCTAGCCTCATAAGCATGCCTCCCTTATCCCTATCCTGGTAGGCATGTACCACTCAACCCTATCCTGATATGCATGGCTCAATCCTTATACTGGTATGATTGGCCCCCATCCTGGTATGCATGGCCCCCAACAAAAACATTTATAAAAACATAAACCATTATGCTTACCTCCTGCACAGTGTCTTTTTCTGATGCCAGCAGCTGATTTATGCTTGTAAGCAGCACATGGCAGGGATGTCATGCGTTGCTTACAAGCTGAGGACAGCTGCCAGAATACTCACTGCTCTCCACGCCAGGACTATGTGCATGTAGAGAAGTGAATATTCATTGCTCTTTAATAGTGGGCACAGTGTTAGACGCAGCTGCCGGCTTTCTGCAGCTGCCGGATGTTCACGTGTGCCCGTGACTAAAGGGAATGAATATTAACTGCATTCCATGCTTATGGGAGTGGAGAGCAGTGAATATTCATTGCCTTAACCAAAGAAATATACAAAAATACATCATAATGAATCTAGATTTTAAAGATATACAATAGGTATCCCCATAATAAACAGCTTAGTAGTTGGGTGAATAACTAATCGATACAGCCAAAAAAGGATACACAGTATCCGAAAATCACCACTCAATGAGATATATAATATTAAAATAGAAAATAAATTGTATTATAAATTATAACATAATAAAGAAGACATGAATCAAAAAGTAAACCTGAAACTTATTGGAAGAATCAAGGAGGAAATAAATCAAGTGTAAAAAAAGTGGCATAAGTGGAGTAGGGGTCAGGCTGTGGGTTCTAATAGCATAAGTATATGAAAATCCTATATATTATGAATGCCAGAAAAGATGGTGAGTAATTGTATAGATATGCAAATATCAGAAAAAGTTAGTGAATCCACATGGAGACAGATATGGAGTAAGGCCTACCCATAGTGCAGCTAGTCGACCGCTCACAGAGCCGCGAAAGCCCCAATGCGCGTTTCGCTGATCCGCTTTCCCTTGAGAAAGTAGATCAGCAAAACGCGCGTTGGGGCGTTCGTAGCTTGGTCTGTGTCACGGGGTTACGGCTAAAACAGAGGAGCCAGAGTCTGATTGCTCCTACTGCTGCACTGAAATCAAGCACTTTACCTTCTTTCTAAATGGTGTTTATTTCTTTTGGCAGAACAGGGGTTAATCGGCCATGTTGGGAACTCTGGGAGTCTGTGCTCTCAGATTAGCTCGATTAGCCACTCCTATCCCCTATATAATCTGGGGCCTGATTGAAACACATTATCAGAGCTAGTTTATGTTGCATGGCTTGGAGGAGAGGAGTTTTGGTGCTTATTATGAGCAAGGCCGGTTTTAGGCAACGTGGGCCCTAGGCAAAACTTTGAAATGGGGCCCCAAATGCTAATATATTGCACATCACACAGAAGCATTTTGGTTGTATTTGCATACGCTGAGTTCAGGCTGCTAAACAAGTGTGATCGACAATATTGAAGTCGTTCGACACTCGTTTCCCAGCCTCTTTCCATCAGCTGAAGAATAGTGCTGGGACAGAACAATCACTAATAGATCAATCTGTCCCCATACAGTATCATGTTATCAGCAGCACATCTGCAGTTTTCACTGGGCGATGTGCTGCTGAGAAGAATGATTTTTGTTTTGGCATAAACAATCCAATCACTCAATGAATATGCAACATTTTGCTTGTTTAGTATAATACACCTCATAGTCCTCCATATAATATAATATGCACTACAGTCTTCCATATAGTATAATACACTCCTCCTAGTCCTCCATATATTAAAATACACTCAGTCCTCTATATAGTATAATCCACTTCTCATAGTGCTCCATATAGTATAATGCACACCCATTGTCCACCATGTACCACAATTCACTTCTCATAGTGTAATTGACCCCATAGTTCTTCATATAGTATAATGTATTCCCTATAGTCCTTGATACAGTATAATGCAGCCCTCATATAGTATAATGCAGACACCTCATAGAGCATAATGCTGCCACTCTACAGAGTATAATGCAGACACCCCACATAGAATAATGCAGCCATCCCACAGAATGTAATGTACCCCCCTCAGAGTATAATGCAGCCCCGCCATTCAATATAATGTAGCCTCCCATGGAATATAATGCAGCCCCCCTCAAATAGTATAATACAGCCCCTCCATAGAAAATACTGTAGCCCTTCAAAGAGTATAATGTAGCCCCCAATAGAATACAATGTATCCTGTTGTGAACTCATTTTCTGGTTTACCTCTGGCTTCTGGTGAGGGTGGTGGAGCTGGCTGTGTTGACAGAGGAGTCGTGAGTTCTCCATCTGGGCTCCCTCTGGTGGTGACAGCAGGTAATGAAGCTGATCTAAATGGCAGAGACCTGCCACCTGATGAGGAGGACTGTGATTGGACATCAGGAGTCTCTGACTGGATTTAAGACAGCCGACTCCCTAATTTTGTGCTGGTGATTTTTTCCTGCCCTGAGGTTCTGGTTTCCAGTTCTGCTCCTGCCTTCTCAAGCTAAGTGTGCTCTGCTATTTTTTCACATGAGATTTGGTCTGGTTTGCTTAGTTTTTGTGGTCAGCCAGCCCCTGCTGGGGCTGTGCTGAATTTCCATTCTTATGTTTCTGTTCTTGCCAGTTTGCTTTTTGTCCCTGATCAGATTGGTCTCTTTTTGCTCTGTCTTCAGAATATACCAGAGTGCTGATATAGGGAATTGAAGTCTAGCGACTTCAGGGTTTTTGTTATCAGAAAGTGTTGGACATTTTTTGGCAGGGTTTTGTGCGTGATTGCAGACAGCATCTTTCCTTTCCTGTCCTTTCTAGTTAGTATGGGCCCCAACGTTTGCTCAGCCTATTTTTCTATCTGTGTTTGTGTTTTCATCTTGTCTCACCGACAATACATGTTTGGGGGCTGTCTATTGCTTTGGGGTCTGCTCTGGGGCAGTTTAGATTTCCCCTTTTCTTGCTTTAGGCTTATTTCGTTCTATGGCTGTGACGAGGCATCTAGGATCATCGTAGGTACGCTCCACGACTACTGCTAGTTGTTGTGGATAGGATCAGGGGTCTGCAATCCGCTTAGTTACCAACCTCTCTGGTTTTCTGGGGCTTAGCTTGTTTTTGTTTTTCTTCCTCGGTGACTCAATCATAACAGAATCACCAGCCATACCGCAGATTCTAGGGTACTCAAACGCAGGAAAAAAAATTGTAAAAAAAAAGTGTCAGAATTTTTTTATTTTTTTTTATGTATTTTTTTCTCTTTTTCTCTGGGGCCGTAGGAGGATTTTTTCCTTAATGGAGATTAAGCAATTGTCTGATCGTGTGGAGCAGCTCGCTGCTGAAGTGCGGGGAATTTCCACCTATCTCGCTCAATCACATGCTGTTGAACCAAAAATCCCTACTCCTGATGTGTTTTCTGGGGATCGGTCTAAATTTTTGAATTTTAAGAATAATTGTAAATTATTTCTTGCCTTGAAGCCTAACTCATCGGGGAGCTCTGCGCAGCAGGTTAAAATTGTCATCTCCTTGCTGCGTGGCGATCCCCAGGATTGGGCGTTTTCTTTGACACCTGAAAATCCTATTGTGATTAATGTGGATGCATTTTTTCAAGCCTTGGGGTTGTTGTATGATGAACTTAATGCTATCGATCAAGCTGAGAAAACCTTATTGGCATTGAACCAGGGTCAGAATTCTGCAGTTATACTGTCAAAAATTCCAAAAGTGGGTGGTCCTTACTACATGGAATGATGGTGCCTTGGCAGCTCTCTTTCGCGAGGGTTTATCAGAAACCGTAAAGGATATTATGGTGGGATTTCCTGTTCCCTCTGGTCTTGATGATTCTATGTCATTAGCCATTCAAGTTGATCGGCGTTTACGTGAACGTAAGACTACACGAGAGGTGTTGCCACCTTTTCAACAAATGTCTGAACCTATGCAATGTGATAGAGTTTTGTCTAGGGTGCAACATCAGGAGTATAGAAGGCGCAATAAGCTGTGTTTTTTCTGTGGAGGTTCCTCTCGTATTATTTCTGTCTGCCCTAAACGAGAGAAACGTTTTGCACACACATTTGCTGTGGGTGGCGTACAACCTAAGTTTCTTTTGGCAATTACTCTGATCTGCTCCTTATCCACATTTTTTGCAAAGGCTTTTGTGGATTCAGGAGCGGCTTTGAATCTGATGGATTTGGATTTTGCTAAACGTTGTGGTTTTCCCATGATACCTCTGCGGACGCCTATTCCTTTGAGGGGTATTGATGCTACTACTTTGGCGGAGAATAAACCTCAGTTTTGGACCCAGGTGATAATGCGGGTCGCCCCAGACCACCAAGAAAATTGTAGATTTTTGGTACTGTATAATTTGCATGATACTATTGTTCTGGGTTTCCCCTAGTTGCAAATCCATAATCCAGTTTTGGATTGGAAATCTGGGTCTGTTGTGAGTTGGGGCTGTCGGTGTGCTCTTGGTGACACTCCTGTTTTCTCCACCTCTCCCCAGTCTCATGTTGTTCCTGACTATTTGGTTGATTTTTATGATGTATTTAGTGAAAGTAAGTCTGCGTCCCTGCCTCCTCATAGGAGTTATGACTGTGCAATTGAGTTGAGGCCTGGGTGTAAATTTCCCAAGGGTCGGCTTTTCAACGTATCTGTACCTGAACATGAGGCTATGTGATCTTATATTAAGGAGTTGTTGGAGAAGGGTCATATTAGACCATCTTCTTCACCCTTAGGTGCTGGGGGTTTTTTTGTGGCTAAGAAAGATGGTTCATTAAGGCCTTGTATTGACTATCGTTCCCTTAACAAGATTACGGTTAAATATCAGTTTTCTGATTTATTCTCCAGAGTTAAAGGTGCCTGCTGGTTTACTAAGCTTGACCTCAGGGGGGCGTATAATCTTATTCGCATCAAGCATGGAGATGAATGGAAGACGGTGTTTAATACTCTGGAGGGACATTTTGAGTACCTGGTGATGCCTTTTGGGCTGACTAATGCCCCTTCTGTCTTTCAATCCTTCATGAATGATATTTTCTGAGACTTTGTGGATAAGTTTTTGATCATCTATTTGGATGATATTCTGATCTTTTCCAGTGATTTGGATTCTCATGTGGAACATGTTCGGACTGTGTTCCGGATTTTGAGGGAGAACTCCCTGTATGTTAAGGGATCGAAATGCCTTTTTGGTGTACAGAGGATTTCATTTTAGGGATTTATTTTGTCTCCGTCAACTATTGAAATGGACCCGGCCAAGGTACAGGCCATTTATGATTGGGTTCAGCCCACTTCTTTGAAGGCTCTCTAGAAGTTTTTGGGTTTTGCTAATTTTTATCATAAATTTATAGCTAATTTTTCTGGTATTGCCAAACCACTGACTGATCTGACCAAGAAGAGCGCTGATGTGCTGAATTGGTCTCCAGAGGCTGTTTTGGCATTTCAGGAGCTGAAGCGGAGGTTCACTTCTGCTCTGGTTTTACAGCAACCTGATGTCTCACTTCCATTTCAGGTAGAGGTAGATGCTTCGGAGATTGGTGCAGGTGCTGTTTTGTCCCAAAAAGATCCGGTGACTTCTAAAATGAATCCCTGTGCCTTCTTTTCCCGAAAATTCTCCCCATCTGAACGCAACTATGATGTGGGGAATTGGGAATTGTTGGCCATGAAGTGGGCATTCGAGGAGTGGAGACATTGATTGGAGGGAGCTAGACATCAAGTTGTGGTCCTCGCTGACCACAAGAATTTGATTTACCTGGAGTCGGCCAAACGCTTGAATCCTAGACAGGCTAGGTGGGCCTTGTTTTTCACGCGTTTTGATTTTGTGGTCTCCTTTCTTCCGGGCACTAAGAATGTTAAGGCAGACGCCCTTTCTATGAGTTTCTTTGCTGATTCTCCTATTGTGACTAAACCTACTACCATCCTATATGAGGGGGTAGTTCTTTCTGCCATCTCGCCCGATTTGAGACGTGCCCTGGAAGAATTTCAGGAGGACAAACCTGAGCGTTGTCCTATGGGAAAATTGCATGTTCCTGACCAGTGGAGGAAGAGAGTGATGTCTGAAGTTCATTGCTCCGCGTTGGCTGGTCATCCAGGTATTTTTGGTACCAGAGATTTGGTGAGTCGGTCTTTTTGGTGGCCCGCCTTATCTCGTGAAGTCAGGAATTTTGTGCAGTCTTGTGGGACTTGTTCCCGATCTAAACCCTGTTCTCGTTCTAGTGGGTTGTTGATGCCCTTGCCGGTGCCCAAGAGGCCATGGACCCATATCTCAATGGATTTTATTTCTGATCTTCCTGTCTCTCAGAGAATGACTGTTATCTGGGTGATTTGTGATAGATTTTCTAAGATGGTCCATCTTGTACCACTCCCAAAGCTGCCATTTTCCTCAGAGTTGGTGCCCTTGTTTTTACAACAGGTGGCTCGGTTGCATGGGATTCCTGAGAACATTGTGTCGGACAGAGGAGTCCAGTTTGTCTGCAGATTTTGGAAAGCCTTTTGTTCCAAGCTGGGAATTCAGTTATCCTTCTCCTCTGCGTTTCACCCACAGACCAATGGGCAGACTGAGAGAACAAACCAGACTTTGGAGTCCTATTTGAGATGTTTTATATCTGCTGATCAGGATGATTGGGTCTCATTTTTGCCCTTGGCCGAATTCTCCCTAAATAATAGCGCCAGTTCTGCCACATTGATGTCGACCTTTTTCTGTAACTTTGGGTTTCATCCTCGATTTTCTTCAGGCAAGTGGAATCTTCAGCCTGCCCAGGTGTTGACACTGTGGTAGAGAGAATGCAGCAGATTTGGGACCAAGTGGTGGATAAGTTGTCTCTCTCTCAAGAAAAGGCCCAGCGGTTTTCCAACCGGCATAGGACCATTGGTCCCCGGTTTAAAGTGGGTGATTTGGTTTGGTTGTCGTCAAAAAATATCTCTATGAAGGTTGCGTCTCCAAAGTTCAAGCCAAGATTTATTGGGCCTTATAGGATTTTGGAGATTCTTAACCCGGTTTCTTTTCGATTGGCTCTTCCAGTTACGTTTAAGATCCATAACGTGTTTCATAAGTCTCTGTTGAAGAGGTTTGTTGAGCCAGTGGTTCCTATGGCGGCACCTCCTGACCCTGTGTTGGTTGAAGGTAATGTGGAATATGAGGTAGAGAAAATACTGGATTCTCGTCTGGCTAGACGGAGACTCCAGTATTTGGTCAAATGGAAGGGTTATGGCCAGGAGGACAATTCTTGGGTCTCTGCCTCTGACATTCATGCCGATAGATTGGTTCGTGCTTTTCACCGGGCCCATCCTGATCGGCCTGGTGGCGTGGATGAGGGTTCGGTGACCCCTCCTCAAGGGGGGTACTGTTGTGAACTCATTTTCTGGTTTACCTCTGGCTTCTGGTGAGGGTGGTGGAGCTGGCTGTGTTGACAGAGGAGTCGTGAGTTCTCCATCTGGGCTCCCTCTGGTGGTGACAGCAGGTAATGAAGCTGATCTAAATGGCAGAGACCTGCCACGTGAGGAGGAGGACTGTGATTGGACATAAGGAGTCTCTGACTGGATTTAAGACAGCCGACTCTCTACTAATTTTGTGCTGGTGATTTTTTCCTGCCCTGAGGTTCTGGTTTCCAGTTCTGTTCCTGCCTTCTCAAGCTAAGTGTGCTCTGCTATTTTTTCACATGAGATTTGGTCCGGTTTACTAAGTTTTTGTGGTCAGCCAGCCCCTGCTGGGGCTGTGTTGAATTTCCATTCTTATGTCTCTGTTTATGCCAGTTTGCTTTTTGTCCCTGATCAGATTGGTCTCTTTTTGCTCTGTCTTCAGAATATACCAGAGTGCTGATATAGGGAATTGAAGTCTAGCGACTTCAGGGTTTTTGTTATCAGAAAGTGTTGGACATTTTTTGGCAGGGTTTTCTGCATGATTGCATACAGCATCTTTCCTTTCCTGTCCTTTCTAGTTAGTGTGGGCCCCATCGTTTGCTCAGCCTATTTTTCTATCTGTGTTTGTGTTTTCATCTTGTCTCACCGACAATACATGTTTGGGGGCTGTCTATTGCTTTGTGGTCTGCTCTGATGCAGTTTAGATTTCCCCTTTTCTTGCTTTAGGCTTATTTACTTCTCCGGCTGTAACATAGTAACATAGTAACATAGTAACATAGTTATTAAGGTTGAAGGGAGACTTTAAGTCCATCTAGTTCAACCCATATCCTATCCTAACTTGCCCTAACATGTTGATCCAGAGGAAGGCAAAAAAAACCCATGTGGCAACAGTAAGCTTCACATTGGGGAAAAAAATTCCTTCCCGACTCCACATACGGCAATCAGACTAGCTCCCTGGATCAACGCAATATTAAGGAGACTAGTGTATATACCCTGTAATATTATACTTTTCAAGAAAGGCATCCAGTCCCTTCTTAAATTTTAGTAGTGAATCACTCATTACAACATCATATGGCAGAGAGTTCCATAGTCTCACTGCTCTTACAGTAAAGAATCCGCGTCTGTGAGTATGCTTAAACCTTCTTTCCTCCAGACGTAGAAGATGCCCCCTTGTCCCCGTCACAGGTCTAAGAGTAAAAAGATCATTAGAAAGGTCTTTGTATTGTCCCCGCATATATTTATACATTGTAATAAGATCACCCCTAAGCCTTCGATTCTCCAAACTAAATAACCCCAAGTGTAATAACCTGTCTTGGTATTGCAGACCCCCTAGTTCCCTAATAACCTTGGTCGCTCTTCTCTGCACCCGCTCCAGTTCAGCTATGTCTTTCTTATACACCGGAGACCAGAACTGTACACAGTATTCTAAGTGTGGTCGCACTAGTGACTTATATAGAGGTAAAATTATGTTCTCCTCATGAGCATCTATGCCTCTTTTAATGCATCCCATTATTTTATTTGCCTTTGCAGCAGCTGCTTGACTCTGGCCACTAAATGTGAGTTTGTCGTCCACCCATACACCCAGGTCTTTTTCAGTGACTGTTTTGCCCAGTGTTTTACAATTAAGCACATAATTATACAACTTGTTCGTTCTACCCAAGTGCATGACCTTACATTTTTCCCAATTAAAGCTCATTTGCCATTTATCAGCCCAAGCTTCTAGTTTACATAAATCCTCCTGTAATATAAAATTGTCCTCCTCTGTATTAATTACCCTGCAGAGTTTAGTGTCATCTGCAAATATTGAAATTCTACTCTCTATGCCCCCTACAAGGTCATTAATAAATATGTTAAAAAGAAGCGGGCCCAAAACTGACCCTTGTGGTACCCCACTGCTAACCGTGACCCAGTCCGAGTGTGCTCCATTAATAACCACCCTTTGTTTCCTATCCCTGAGCCAGCTCTTAACCCACCTACACATATTTTCCCCTATCCCCATTGTTCTCATTTTATGTATCAACCTTTTGTGTGGCACCGTATCAAAAGCTTTTGAAAAGTCCATGTACACCACGTCCACTGCATTCCCTTGGTCCAGTCCAGAACTTACCTCTTCATAAAAGCTTATCAGATTAGTCTGACAGGAACGGTCTCTTGTAAACCCATGTTGATATTGGGTCATAAGGTTATTCTTCTCCAGATACTCCAGTATAGTATCTCTTAGAAAACCCTCCAGGATTTTACCCACAGTTGAGGTTAAACTTACTGGCCTATAATTTCCAAGTTCAGTTTTTGTCCCCTTTTTGAATATTGGCACCACATTTGCTATACGCCAGTCCTGTGGTACAGACCCTGTTATTATGGAATCTTTAAAGATTAAAAATAGTGGTCTATCTATGACTGTGCTTAATTCCTGCAGTACTCGGGGGTGTATCCCATCCGGGCCCGGGGATTTGTCAATTTTAGTGATTTGTAGACGCCGCCGTACTTCCTGCTGGGTTAAGCAGGTGACATTTAATGGAGAATTTTTATCCCTGATCATGTTATCCGTCATGGGATTTTCTTGTGTAAATACTGTTGAAAAAAAGTCATTTAGCATATTGGCTTTTTCCTCATCCTCATCCACCATTTCACCCAGACTATTTTTAAGGGGACCAACACTATCATTTTTTAGCTTCTTACTATTTATGTAGTTAAAGAATATTTTGGGATTATTTTTACTTTCTCTGGCAATGAGTCTCTCTGTCTCAATCTTTGCTGTCTTGATTTGCTTTTTACAGAATTTATTTAAACTTCTGTATTTATTTAATGCCTCATCACTACCTACTTGCTTTAATTCTCTAAATGCTTTATTTTTATCTCTTATTGCGCCCCTTACAGCTCTATTTAGCCATAGTGGTTTCCTCCTATTTCTCACATGTTTATTCCCATACGGTATATATTGTGCACAGGTCCTATTCAGGATGCTAATAAACGTCTCCCATTTTCTTTGTGTATTTTTATGTCTCAGGATATCGTCCCAGTTAATTGCACCAAGATCATCTCTCATCCGGTGGAAATTTGCCTTCCTGAAGTTTAGTGTCCTTGTAACCCCTCTACTACACATCTTATTAAAGGATACATGAAAACTTATTAATTTGTGATCACTATTACCCAAGTGACCCTCAACCCTTATATTTGATATGCGGTCTGGCCTGTTGGTTAATATTAGGTCTAGCAGTGCCCCCCCTCTTGTTGGGTCCTGAACCAGTTGTGAAAGGTAATTGTCTCTCATCTGTGACGAGGCGTCTAGGATCATCGTAGGTACGCTCCACGGCTACTGCTAGTAGTTGTGGATAGGATCAGGGGTCTGCAATCTGCTTAGTTACCAACCTCTCTGGTTTTCTGGGGCTTAGCTTGTTTTTGTTTTTCCTCCTCGGTGACTCAATCATAACAGTAGCCCCTTTATAAGGTATAATGCAGACACTCCATAGAATATACTGCAAACCCCTTATATAGTATAATGTAGCCCCTCCATAGAATATAATGCAGCTCCCCGCATATAGTATAATGCAGCCCCCATAGAATATAATGTAGCCCCCCACAGAATGTAATGCAGCCCACCTTATATAGTATAATGCAGACCCCCATAGAATACAATGTAGCCCCTTCATATAGTATAATGTAGCTCCCTCATAGAGTATAATGAAGCCACCCCTTACATTATAATGTAGCTCCCCATAGAATATAATGCAGCCCCCATAGAATACAATGTAGCCCCCTCTTATAATATAATACAGCCCCCCATAGAATATAATGTAACCCCCATAGAATATAATACAGCCCACCTCCCCATAAAATATAATGTAGCCCCCTCATAGAATATGATGCAACCCCCCTCAGAATATAAGAAAGCCCCCCATAGAATATAATGTAGCTCCCCCTGAGAATATAATTCAGCCCTACAGTCCAGTACTCATTCACTGATATATTTAGAAAAAAAAACTCACAATCCTCACCTCTCCTCCTCATTCCCTGTGCTGCTCCCGGCTCGGCTCTGGTCTCAGCGGCTGCACTGCCCTGCACACAGTGGGTTCGTGGTGAAGTGATGTCATCATGCACCCACAGTGTCAGAGCCGGAGGGGAATGATGGAAGAAGGAGCGTCATCTGACACTCTGATGCAGATACAGTTGAATGCGGTGGTGGGTCAGCACTGGCGCCGGGTGGGCCCCCTTGACTCACGTGCTCCATAACTTTGGGTTTTCATTGGCTGTAAGCCATAATCATCAACATTAACATTTGACATAGATCACTCTGTTTGTAATGACTCTATATAATATATGAGTTTCACGTTTTGTTTTGAAGAACTGAAATAAATTAACTTTTTGATGATATTCTAATTTTGTGAGCACTTGTATGTGGCTAAGCAGTACAGTACAGCCACATATGGGATATTGCCATTCTCAACAGAAATTGTGTGACAAATTTTAGTGCCATTTTTATCCATTTCCCTTTGTGACAATGTAAAATCTGGGGCTAAAATAATTTTTTAGTGGTAAAAGTGTAATTATTTTTTCTTCACCGCCCAATGGTATAAGGTTCTGTAACACACACGTGGAGTCAATATGATCATTGCATTGCATTGTACTTCATAAAATTAGGTCACTTATAAAGGGTTCTGCTCTCTTGGCACCTCGAGGGCTCTGCCAAAGTGACATGGCACCCTCAAACCATTTCAGCAAAACGTGCACTACAATATGGCCCTCCTTCCCTTCTGAGCTTTGTACTGTGCCTCAAAACTACTTTTCGACCATTTATGAGGCATTGACGTACTCAGGAGAAATTGTGCAAACATTTTTGTAGTCCATTTTCTCCTATTATCTTTTTTGAAAATTGAAAACTTGAGGCCAAAATAACACTTTAGTGGAAAAATTAGCAATTTTTTCATTGACTCAGCCCAATGTTATACAATTCTGTGAATTGTTAAGGGTTAAAAATGTTCACTACACTGATGGATGAATTTGTCAAGAGGTGTAGTTTATAAATGAGGTCACTTGTGGGTGTATCTGCTGTATTGGCTTGTCAGAGGACTTGTCAAATGTGACATGGCACTCACAATCTGTTACAGCCAAAATTGAGCTCCAGAATTCAAATGGCGCTCCTTCCCCTTTGAGCCCTGCTGTGTACTCAAACTGTAGTTTTCCACCACATATGGGGTATTGGAAAGCTCAGTAGAAATTGCACAACAAATTATATGATCCATTTTTTCCCTACCCTGTGAAAATAAAAAAATTTGGGGCTGAAGCAACATTTTATGAGGGAAAACTTATTTTTTTAATTTTCATGGCTCAACGTTATAAAATTCTGCAGGTTCAACATGCTCACCACACCTCTAGGTAAGTTCCTTGAGGGATGTAGTTTTCAAAATGGGTTCATTTGTGTGGGTTTTCCACTATTTAGGCGCAACAGATGCCCTGAAAACACAATATGGCTTCTGCTATATATTCCAGCCAATTTTGCGCTCCAAAACTCAAATTGTGTGCCTTCTGTTCCAAGTCTTTCTGTGCACCCAAACAGTAGTTTTTCACCACTTAGTAGGTATCGGCGTACTCTGGATAAATTGCACAACCAATTGTATGTCCATTTTTTCCTGTTACCCTTGTAAAAATGCAAAATTTGGGGCTAAAATATTCCCCTTTTTCTGTAGGAAAAATTAAAATGTTCATTTTTTCCTTCCACATTGGTTTAATTCCTGTCATAAACTTCTTGAATGTGGCTTTGAGCACTTTGATGGGGAGCAGTTTTTAAAATGGTGTCACTTTTAGGTATTTTTTTGTCATATAGGCCTCTAAGCATCACTTCAAACATGATGTAGTCCCCAAAAAAATGATTTTGTAAATTTTGTTGGAAAAATGAAAAATTGCTGATAAACTTTGAACCCTTCCAACTTCCAAATGAAAAACAAAATGTTTCAAAAACTATGCTGATGTAAAGTAGACATATGGGAAATGTTATTTATGAGTTATTTTTACAGCATGGCTAACTGGTTTAAGAATATAAAAAATAAAAGTTTGAAAGTTGCTAAATTTTCCACATTTTCGCCGAAATTATGATATTTTCTCAAATAAATTCAAAAAATGTCAATCTAATTTTACAGCTAACATAAAGTACAATGTGTCACAAAAACAATCTCAGAATCACTGGGATAAAGTGACACTGGTCAGAATTGAAAAAAATTGGTTTGGTCAGGAAAGTGAAAACAGGCTGAGGATTGAAGGGGTTAAGGAGAAAGTTAACACTTTAAGTGCAAACTAACTGCTTTGTTTCAAATCAATTGGTGCATTGAGGTTAATGTGTGAAAGTTTTGTCACTGTCCAAATACTTCTGGACCTGTATGTGTCTACAGATGGTAGGCATAAATAGGTTAACTTCAACACAAAAAAGCCAGTATTCTAGAACCTGTTTGTTTCCATTTAGATCAGCAGAGAATTCTGCAAACAGTATGTGCTTTGTTCAAGTATAACCCATTTGCAAAGCCAAATAAAATTATTAGCTACTAACAATGGTGTTTTTGTCTAAACCAGAGCCTGAAACTGTCTGTGAAGGTCATGACACGTCACATCTGATACAGTCACAGCTTTTAAATAAAAGTCAGAATGTGCAGAAGCCCTTGATTAAAACCAATTAATGCAATCCCAATGAAATATAAGGAAACGGATGACATTAATTTCTGAATAATACTTACTGTTAGGCCGGGATCACACATGCCAGAAACATGGCCTAGTCTCACATGTTAATACCCGACACTGCCGCAGGCACTCGGGAGTGGAACGTGCGGCTCCATGTATTGCTATGCGGCCGCACGCTCCGCTCCCAATAACATGCGACACTCGGCCGTGTTTCTCACATGTGTGATCCCGGCCTCGCTGTGAGTCTCTAAGTGCATTCCTCTCTTGTTATCCAAAATTCTCATGCAGTCAAGGTGAGACTTTCTGTTTGCTACAATATAGGCATTTTTGTAGTTGCTATTGTGTGTTAGTTGTGGCTACTCAGATGAAAAGGTCACTTGGAAGGAGCTCAAAATGCTTGTCCACTGTTTCCATCATTTCACTGTCTTGTAGGTTGTATTGCTGTTTTTTTCAGTTATGGTAAATTCACACATAGGAGTTATTGCGAAGTTTAACCCGTTTTAACCGCCAGCCTGTTTTCACCTTCTTGACCAGGTCAATTTTTTCAATTCTGAAGAGTGTCACTTTATGCAGGGTTGGATTTAGGCAAAGTGGAGCCCTCGCAAAGTTTAAAATGGGGCCCCAAATGCTAACATATTGCACGTCACACAGAAGCATTTCTGTTGTATTTACAAGCGCTGAGTTCAGGCCGCTAAACAAGTGTGATCGACAATATTGAAGTCGTTTTCTTGTTTCCCGGCCTCTTTACACCAACTGAGAAAGAATGATGGGAACAGAACAATCACTATTAGATCAATCTGTCCCCATACAGTATCATGTTATCAGCAGCATATCTACAGTTTACACCTGCGATGTGCTGCTGAGAACAATGATTTTTGTTTCTGCATAAACAATCCAATCACTTGTTGAATATGCAGCATTTTGCTTGTTTAGTATAATACACCACATAGTCCTTAACAAAGTATAATGTGCACCACAGTCCTCCATATTGTAAAAAAACACACCCCGTAGTCCTCCATATAATATAATATGCCCCATAGTCCTCCATATAGTATAATAGACTCCCCATAGTCATCAATATAGTATAAAAAACTCCCTATAGTCCTCCATGTATTAAAATACACTCCTCATAGTCCTCCATATAGTATAATACATACCCCATAGTCCTCTATATAGTATAATACACTCCTCATAGTCCTCACGCTCACACACTTAGACTCACTCTCACACTCACACACTCACACTCACACACTCATCCACTCACACTCACACACTCACGCAGCCTCTTGCGTGGTACCACCAGCGGAACACCGTCGTACTGCGCCTGCTCGAATTCCGCACAGGCACAGTGAATCATTCGGCTGATCCTGGTGGCAGATGCGCGACATGTCTACAGGCAGAGGAAGCTGGTAACATTAAAGGGGTTTTCCCATGAACGAAAAGTTCATTTTAAAAATTGTCTGTGTCTGACCATGTACGGAGCATACCACATCTCCTGGGCAGGGGAGGAAGCAAAAGACAATACTGACATTACAGCAGAGGATCACAGAGGATTCATTTTGTGAGTTAAAATATTTCACTGACTGTTTTTGAACAATATTTTACCTCACAAAATGTATCCTCTGCGATCTCTTGCTGTAATGTCAGTATTGTCTTTTGCTTCCTCCCCTGCCCAGGAGCTGTGGTATGTTCTGTACACAGTCAGACACAGACAATTTTTAAAATAAACTTTTGTTCGTGGGAAACCCCCTTTAAAAAGCAAATATCAATGCCAACATCAAAAAAATACCAAGAAAATGCATCAAAGAAAAGGACAGCTATCCAAGTTACCAAAGAAACATGACAAGGGGGATAGCACATGGGGTAGACAGGTCAAAGAAGAGAGCACAGATGGGAGAGGTCAGCACATGGGCAAAGAGAGAGTGGATAGGTGGGAGAGCCTATGGGGGGAGAGATTCTCAATGCTGCAAAGCCTGCCCCCATCGTGATATTACCGCCCTCCCGATGCGATAGCATCGGGCCTCCAACTAGTAAGATAAAAAAGGTATATAATATGCATAATAAGTATGAGGTATTGTTTGATATTTTGCCTAAATTACACATTGCTCGCAAACATGTCAAGGGTCCTCATTGTCTTGTGAATCTTTACATTAAATTTTAAAGCAAATTAAAGGAAAAACACAGCAAAAGTGGTGTACTGTCATTTTCTTATTTTTATCTTATATGAGTGATTTTACACATTTTTAAAAAAAAGTTGGGGATTTTTTCCTTAAATGTTTAATGTGCTTATCTAGAGATGAGCAGATTGATCTGCTGATAATTGACTGATATTCGCAGGTCCCAACAAATTTGAACAGTTTGCAATTGTATTCATAAGGATCTGCAATGAAAGAAAAAAAATGTCCAGCGCCATTTCACACACTGCTGACGATTTACAGAGCAGGCTAATGACATTAGGCTCTGCTGTGCATGCTTTCTCTAATGCCATGCAACTATCATATCACCTTGTCTAATGCAGCCAATCATTAGGTATTATCCTAGTGAGTATGAGGGCTGGCCAAGCAACACCATTTTTGGATTTGAGAGCCTAAGGATCTAAGTGGTAAGGTTTCTCTTTGTGTAGAGTGACAAGCCAGGTCTGGCATGCCAGTATGAGGAGACTTAAATGCCTTGCATGCTCCTCTGGGAAATTAAATATGCAAACTGTCTCTTCAGAGAGGAAGAGGACTACATTTCTAGTGCCTCGTATTGGAAGTAGTAACCCTACAGCTTAATATCGACCCTTCAACAAGCCTTGCAATATGACTTAGGATAAAAGCCAAACTAGAATCCCAGTTTGCAAACACGGTGTTTCGAGATATTGCACCTTGTCAGTGCAAAGCATGAGATCTGATTTGGCTAGGTGAGAGGCTAAGATAAAAGATCAGAGTGCAAAGAGGGAGTGCTAGTCAGCCTGGGAATAATAATACAAAGTTTCAAGTGATATAGGGAAGTGCTGTACCTGCATAGTTCGTGTGAAAGAGAATTCATTAATCTTCACATTTTATATTTTCAGGATAATTAAGATTATCACTATTGAGATTCTCAATGAATCAAAGTTTTTGATGATGCAAGAATCCCCGCTGTATTACAATCAGAAGGAAGAAAGCAGTCCATGTTACAAAAATAAAATGAATCTGATGTTACATATGTACAAGAGATAGCAGGCACAAAACATAGTATTCACAGAATCATCTGTCCTAGACTCAGATACAGATATTTCGCTTACACATTGTGGTTGTTGTGACTGAATAAGCGCTATCACAAGGGTTACGTACAAACCAGGAGAGACAAACACCTGAACCCAGCAGATCACTGTTCAGACTAGGAAAGTCCTTAATCTGCCCCTGATTTGTCCCTGCCTCACCATGGAGGTTGCCACCCTAAGTGTATTCAATGTCGCCCCCACTCAACGTCGACTTACCCTGAATGTCCTTAACTGTACTCTCTCTAAAAAACAGTGTTCAAAATTCGATCAATAATAACTGTAAAGTGAAATGCACAAAAATCTGAGGAAAAGGCACAGGGCTATGAACGTGTTCACACAGACACACAGGAAAGATGGAAGAAAATATGGAGAATCACACAACAAATGTAATACGTGGAAAACCTCCCAAACCCCAAACCTATGACGAAAGGAAAGGGTAGTGTGGAGGAAGACACACAAATAAACAGTAGGAAAAGCTAACTGGGTAAAATAATCTCTAGCTGATGAGTCCAGCCAGAAAAGATGCAGGTATAAGGAGAGTATAAAAAGCCCCTCACAAGGACAGAACCACATTTGGAAGAGAGAGGCACCTGAACAGAAGCAAACCATAGAAAGGAAAGAAAAGACAAAATAACCATCAGCAGTTGGACAGAAACCAAACTGGCTGTGGCTCAGCAGGAAGGGAAACTGACCACACAGCAGGTGGTCAAAGGATTGAGTTCCGAAGCCCAGACATGACAGTGACACTTCACTTGTAAATGACATTTCAGCAATATGGCTGACTTAAACACTCCATTCCTTCTATCTGTCTTTTTACTGACCATGAAAGCCTTCTCTAGTGATAACCATGCCCCTGCTTGACAAGCTCAGTAGTTATTTACTACGACTCCCAGATCTAGCCTACAAGTTGCCTTCTCTTCAGCCCCACTACACCTGTGCTGTCTCAAGGTTACCCACTAACCCACAGCTATTTCTCCTTTGGGCTCCTGGCCGTATCCACTCTAGCTGAGCTCTCCTTGCGTCTTTAATCCATTTCACCACACAGGGTCCAGGATTAGTGATGAGCGAGTATATCGTAGCTCGGGTGTCCTCTGAGTATTTTAGCATGCTCGGAGATTTAGTTTGTGTTGACACAGCTGCATGATTTATGGCTGCTGGACAGGCTGAATACACGTGAGGATTGTCTATTTGTTAGGAATTCCCACATGTATTCAGCCTGTCCAGCAGCCGTAAATCATATAGCTGTGTCAACACAAACTAAATCTCCGAGCACGCCAAAATACTCTGACACCTGAGCATGCTCGGGAAAACCCGAGCAACGAGTATACTTGCTCATCACTATCCAGGATGTTCCAGCCATATTGCTCTGCCACTGGATCCAGTTACAGATTATTGATAGCTCTCTTCTACCTCTTCTCTTCACACACTCCTCACTATATGGCCCAGTCTGTCACACTCTCTGTGACTTCACTTTACTACTAACTGCTGACTTGCTCTAATAATTAAATAACTTTCTTCTTACTTCTGTATGCTCTACTACATCTCTAATGGTAGACATTACATTAAATTCAGCATAAAATAGGGCTCAACAATAATACATTTTATAGCATCTTATAAAAGTCTTCATAAAGGGTTTAAGCCATCTTTTCACTCCTTTACACTCTTTAAAATGTTTATAATTTAAAATATAGTTGCACCACATACCCTGTGTTTGCCAACTCTTTCTTACTTTCATGTTAACAGGAGTTCCATAAGTTGCTGCAGGAAGTTGTCCATGCTCAAACACCTTTTGACTCTACTCTACTCTAAGGATTGTTTAATACTCAAGATGCAAAACTCATAGGTCTCAGCCATGTGGAATAGTTATGATACGGCCGGGGTCAGATTTGCGAGAGCAATGCGACAAACTCATGCGAGTCTCTCGCATCAACACCTGGCACTGCCGCCGGCACTCAGGACCGGAGTGTGCGGCTGCATAGGAATACATGGTCCCGAGTGCCGGCGGCAGTGCCGGGTATTGATGCGAGTTTCTTGCATTGCTGTGGCAAGTCTGACCTCGGGCTAAGTCATGGACAGACATGTAAGTCATGAGTAAGGACAGAGATAGTCCAAAATGGATTTTGGATAATCTGTTCCTTAGTTTGATGTCACCCCGTCTCAGGGCTTCCATGCATGGGAGGAACTCTGCTGCCAAGAGTGGAGAGCTGACGATATTTGTTTTGAAAATATGGTCAGACTGGTGGACTTTGGTGAGACGAAATCAGCGTAACATTAGTAGTATGGCGAGCCTTTAGGTCACCGTATCATACATCTAGATTGTGAGCCCCATTAGGGACAGCAATGGTAATGTGTGCAAACTGTAAAGCGCTGCAGAATATGTTAGCGCTATATAAAAATAAAGATTATTATTATTATTACTATACATATTGCAATTAAGATAGATGGGGCATCAGCAGCTGTCGGTAACACAGGGTAGGTTAGTGACAGTAAGTTTTTATTTCCAATTAGCGGATTGGAAATATATCACAAAAATGTGTTATTGGTCTGGCACTTAGGGGATGGAAAATGGATACACATTTAATGAACCTTAGCTGACAATGTCCCCAAATACATTTTAGACAACATTTTCACTACACCAGTCGATAATCGTTTGTTTTGTCCGAAACTGTTTTTTTTTTTTTTTTTCATTTTTATTTAATTTCTTTTTTCTTTTGGAAGTTGCAAACAGAACCTGCTCAACTCCTTTTGAAGCCATTTTAGTAATAGCTGCTTTCTGCATTGATTTTTGACAACTCTCAGTGAATAAGCTTGTTTCTACTCATTGTAAGCAAGGCTTGTTGCTGTAGGATGACATAATCTTAGCTAAAAGCATGCTCCATCTACAGAAAAATAGAACTTACGGATGTCAAAATATGGTGACCAAAAAAATGGTGACTTTAAAAAAAAAAAAAAAGTCATTTCTTCTGCAAAAGTAGCAACGGAATAAAAAAAAACCTATATAAATTTTGGTATTAATGTGATCATATCTACCCACAGAATAAAGCTTGTATTTAACGGTGAATGCTGTTTATAAATAAATGAACAAAAACAGAATTTTTTTTGCTCTTTTTACCTCCCGAAGTGTTGATTAAAAGAGAATTTGTACAAAAGTAATAAAAACATACAGTAAATAAAACTACAGTGCCTTACGAAAGTATTCGGCTCCCTGGAACTTTTCAACCTTTTTCCCACACATCATGCTTCAAACATAAAGATACCAAATGTAAATTTTTGGTAAAGAATCAACAAGTGGGACACAATTGTGAAGTTGAATGAAATTTATTGGTTATTTTAAATTTTTGTGGAAATTCAAAAACTGAGAAGTGGGGCGTGCAAAATTATTTGGCCCCTTTACTTTCAGTGCAGCAAACTCACTCCAGAAGTTCATTGTGGATCTCTGAATCATCCAATGTTGTCCTAAATGACTAATGATGATAAATATAATCCACCTGTGTGTAATCAAGTCACCGTATAAATGCACCTGCTCTGCGATAGTCTCAGGGTTCTGTTTGAAGCACAGAGAGCATCATGAAGACCAAGGAACACAACAGGCAGGTCTGTGATACTGTTGTGGAGAAGTTTAAAGCCGGATTTGGATACAAAATGATTTCCAAAACTTTAAACATCCCAAGGAGCACTGCGCAAGCGATCATATTGAAATGGAGGGAGTATCATACCACTGCAAATCTACCAACACCCGGCCGTCCCTCTAAACTTTCATCTCTAACAAGGAGAAGACTGATCAGATATGCAGCCAAGAGGCCCATGATCACTCTGGATGAACTGCAGAGATCTACAGCTGAGGTGGTACAGTCTGTCCATAGGACAACAACCAGTCGTACACTGCACAAATCTGACCTTTATGGAAGAGTGGCAAGAAGAAAGCCATTTCTCAAAGATATCCATAAAAAGTGTTGTTTAAAGTTTGCAACAAGCCACCTGGGAGACACATCAAACATGTGGAAGAAGGTGCTCTGGTCAGATGAAACCAAAATCGAACTTTTTGGCAACAATGGTGGCAACATGGTGGTGGCAGCATCATGGTTTGGGCCTGATTTTCTTCAGCAGGGACAGGGAAGATGGCTAAAATTGATGGGAAGATGGATGGAGCCAAATACAGGACCATTCTTGAAGAAAACCTGTTGGAGTCTGCAAAAGACCTGAGACTGGGACGGAGATTTGTCTTCCAACAAGACAATGATCCCAAACATAAAGCAAAATCTACAATGGAATGGTTCACAAATAAACGTATCCAGGTGTTAGAATGGCCAAGTCAAAGTCCAGACCTGAATCCAATCGAGAATTTGTGGAAAGAGCTGAAAACTGCTGTTCACAAACGATCTCCATTCAACCTCACTGAGTTCGAGCTGTTTGCCAAGGAAGAATGGCAAGAATTTCAGTCTCTCGATGTACAAAACTGATAGAGACATACCCCAAGCGACTTGCAGCTGTAATCGCAGCAAAAGGTGGCGCAACAAAGTATTAAGTTAAAGGGGCCGAATAATATGGCATGCCCCACTTTTCAGTTTTTGAATTTCCCCAAAAATTTAAAATAACCAATAAATTTCATTCAACTTCACAATTGTGTCCCACTTGTTGTTGATTCTTCACCAAAATTTACATTTGGTATCTTTATGTTTGAAGCATGATTTGTGGGAAAAGGTTGGGGCCGAATACTTTCGCAAGGCACTGTATATCAATTGGGTATCACCATATTCCTACTGACTATAAAAATAAAGTTAATGCTTTATTTGTGCAGCGCGACAAATAGTGTAAAATTTAACAAGCAAAAACACCTTGGTAGAATAGTTTTGTTTTTATTTTTACATAAAGAGGTAACATACGTTTGTTAATAAGTTATATGAATCCCAAAATGATGCCACTGACAAACACAACTCGTCCAGAAAAAAACAAGACAATCTGATGTAATTGAAAAGTTATGGCTGCTGGAAAGCAACAACAGAAAAGAGGGGAAAAAATGGTCTGGAATAATAACATAAATTGACTGTGATGTCAATGGGTTAATGATGCAATTAGACACTATTTATAAACATAGGCTGTTATGTGCACTGCATATAATGACTCACCTGAAATCAAACCGATGTATCTACAAGAGATATTATTATTTCTTCTTCACTAGTTTAATAACTATATGCACGTCATTTTACGATATTTTCCACTTTATAACATAATTATGTACTTATATGTGATTAATTACAGCACCAATATATATATATATATATATATATATATATACAGTATACAGTTAGGTCCATATATATTTGGACAGAGACAACATTTTTCTAATTTTGGTTCTAGACATTACCACAATGAATTTTATACAAAACAATTCAGATGCAGTTGAAGTTCAGACTTTCAGCTTTCATTTGAGGGTATCCACATTAAAATTGGATGAAGGGTTTAGGAGTTTCAGCTCCTTAACATGTGCCACCCTGTTTTTAAAGGGACCAAAAGTAAATGGACAATTGACTACGAGGCTATTTCATGGACAGGTGTGGGCAATCCCTTCGTTATGTCATTCTCAATTAAGCAGATAAAAGGCCTGGAGTTGATTTGAGGTGTGGTGCTTGCATTTGGAAGGTTTTGCTGTGAAGGAAATAAGTGGTCAAAGGAGCTCTCCATGCAGGTGAAACAAGCCATCCTTAAGCTGCAAAAACAGAAAAAACCCATCCGAGAAATTGCTCCAACATTAGGAGTGGCAAAATCTACAGTTTGGTACACCCTGAGAAAGAAAGAAAGCACTTGTGAACTCATCAATGCAAAAAGACAGGGGCACCCATGGAAGACAACAGTGGTGGATGATCGCAGAATAATCTCCATGGTGAAGAGAAACCCCTTCACAACAGCCAACCAAGTGAACAACACTCTCCAGGAGGTAGGCGTATCAATATCCACATCTACCATAAAGAGAAGACTGCATGAAAATAAATACAGAGGGTTCACTGCACGGTGCAAGCCACTCATAAGCATCAAGAATCAAAAGGCTAGACTGGACTTTGCTAAAAAACATCTAAAAAAGCCAGCACAGTTCTGGAAGAACATTCTTTGGACAGATGAAACCAAGATCAACCTCTACCAGAATGATGGAAAGAGAAAAAGTATGGCGAAGGCGTGATACAGCTCATGATCCAAAGCATGCCACATCATCTGTAAAACACGGCGGAGGCAGTGGGATGGCTTGGGCATGCATGGCTGCCAGAGGCACTGGGTCACTACTCATTTCATACTACAGATGGACAATGACCCAAAACATAAAGCCAAAGCAACCCAGGAGTTTATTAAAGCAAAGAAGTGGAATATTCTTGAATGGCCAAGTCAGTCACCTGATCTCAACCCAATTGAGCATGCATTTCACTTGTTAAAGACTAAACATCAGACAGAAAGGCCCACAAACAAACAGCAACTGAAAACCACTGCAGTGAAGACCTGGCAGAGCATCAGAAAGGGGGAAACACAGCGTCTGGTGATGTCTATGAGTTCAAGACTTCAGGCAGTCATCGCCAACAAAGAGTTTTCAACCAAGTACTAGAAATGAACATTTTAATTATGTAAAAAGACATAAATCCATGCGACACATTTATTTCTGCACTGAATGAATGTGTCGCATGGATTTATGTCTTTTTACATCAATTAAGGAATTTGCTCTTTAGACCTTCTGGGGTCATCACAACACAGAACTAGACAGAGGGCAATAAAACCTTCACACTGCTTATCTATGAACTGTTCCAATATTTATGCTTATCACTCCTCCATAATGACTATTCCACTTCACATCACTTGTCTTAGCTATTGGGTTATTTCTGTGCTGTCTTTTGTATAAATATGTTATCCTTCAGATTTTGTATTAGTCAAGCCTGATGAAGAGACCTGCGTAGTCTCGAAAGCTTGCAACCTGTTACCATCTTTTCAGTTAGCCATTAAAAGGTATCTACCATTGAGGACTCTCAATTCTAATTATTCTTCTATCTACTGGCTAACACGGTACAAAGATATATATCTTTCTTGTGACTTCACCCACTATAAGTTCATGCTCAAAACCTATAACTCTGCCCTTCATCTGGCCAAACAATCCTACTTCACCACCCTCATCACCTCACTATCCAACATCCCAAGACGACTTTTTGAAACCATAAACTCCCTCCTGAAACCTAAAGTACAGGCCCCCATCACCAACCTCAGCGGTGAGGATCTGGCCACTTATTTCCTAGAAAAAATCAACCACATCCATCAGGATATCTCAGCCCAATCTCCTCAGTGCCTGGATCCCCTTCCCAGCCGCACCTCAAGCTCCCTAGACATCTTTGAGCCTGTTTCAGAAGAAGAAGTTTCCAAGCTCCTCGCTTCTGCTCGGCCTACAACCTGCAACAGTGACCCCATTCCTTCACATCTCCTGCAGTATCTCTCACCAGTGGTCACCACTCACCTGACTAAAATATTTAACCTCTCTCTTTCTTCAGGTATATTTCCCTCCTTATTTAACCCCTTCCTGACATGCGACGTACTATCCCGTCCACGGTACCCGGGCCCGTATGACCGTGGACGGGATAGTACGTCTACCGCGATCAGCGGCGCCCACGTGGTGAGCGCCGCTGATCGAGGCCGGGTGTCAGCTGATTATCACAGCTGACACCCGGCACTATGTGTCAGGGGCGGTCACGGACCGCCCCCGACACGTTAACCCCTTGCACACCGCGATCAAACATGATCGCGGTGTACCGGGAGTTAAAGGGAAGCATCGGCAGGGGGGGGGCTCCCTCCATGCTTCCCTGAGCCCCCCACGTCAGCGCAATGTGCAGCGCTGCTGCGGGGGGCTCCTATCCTCCAGGCCCCCGAATCCAAGATGGCGACGGGGGCCTTTGGGGACCTGAGGAAGCTGGCTTCCTCAGTGCCTGCAAAGCGCAGGCAAGAGGAAGTCTTCTTCAATGCCTGTGACAGATTGCTGATCTGTCACAGTGATCTGTGATGTGACAGATCAGCGATCTGTCACAGGACAGTGATGTCCCACCTGGGACTATGTAATAAAGTAAAAAAAAAATAAAAAAAAATGTAAAAATAAATTTAAAAAAATCGCCAAATAAATTAGAAAAAAAAAAAAAATATTCCCTCAATAAATCCATTTTTTGGAAATAATAAAAAAAAAACCAATAAAAGTACACATATTAGGTATCGCCGCGTCTGTAATGACCCGCCCTATAAAACTGTCCCATTAGTTAACCCTTTTAGCGAACCCCTTAAAAAATAAAAATAAAAAACGAAGCAAAAAATAATGATTTATTATCATACCACCAAACAAAAAGTGTAATAACGCGCGATCAAAAAGACGCATATAAATATCCATGGTACCGCTGAAAACGTCATCTTGTCCCGCAAAAAACGAGCTGCAACACAGCATCATCAGCGAAAAAATAAAAAAGTTATAGCTCACAGAATAAAGCGATGCAAAAATAATTATTTTTTATATAAAATAGTTTTCATTGCATAAAACCGACAAAAACATAAAAAAAGACCTAAATGAGGTATCGCTGTAACCGTACTGACCCGAAGAATAAAACCGCTTTATCAATTTTACCGCACGCGGAACGGTGTAAACGCACCCCCCCAAAAGAAATTCATGAAACGCTGGTTTTTGTTCATTCTGCGTCCCAAAAATAGGAATAAAAAGCGATCAAAAAATGTCACGTGCTCGAAAATGGTACCAATAAAAACGTCAACTCGTCCCGCAAAAAATAAGACCTCACATGACTCAGTGGG
Source organism: Dendrobates tinctorius (assembly GCF_039654945.1). Taxonomy (NCBI): domain Eukaryota; kingdom Metazoa; phylum Chordata; class Amphibia; order Anura; family Dendrobatidae; genus Dendrobates; species Dendrobates tinctorius. Next base: position 41,061,325 of record NW_027361917.1, read on the forward strand.
TCAAAATACGGAAAAATTATAGCTCTCAAAATGTGGTGATGCAAAAACTATTTTACAATAAAAAGCGTCTTTTAGCGTGTGACAGCCGCCAAACATAAAAACCGCCATAAATAGTAAGTCAAACCCCCCGATATCACCCCCTTAGTTAGGGAAAAATAATAAAACTAAAAAAAAAAAGTATTTATCTCCATTTTCCCGTTAGGGTAAGGCTGTGTGCACACGCTGCGGATTAGGTGCGGATTCATCCGCACGGATTTTGTAAAATCCGCAGGTGAAACCGCAGGTCAAAAGACCTGCGGTTTTACCTGCGGATTGCTCTGCGGTTTTGTCCAATAGAGGAGATGGCAAACCGCAGGAGAATCCGCAGAAAGAATTGACATGTCAATTCTTTCTGCGGATTGAAAACCGCAGATAATCGCAGATAATCCGCGCGGAAAATTCCGCACCGTCTGCACTGCGGTTTTTGATTCCCATAGGGAATCATGGTACTGTACACCACAGCAGAAACTGCTGCGGGTCCGCAGCAGCCCAAACCGCTGCGGAACCGCAGCAAAATCCGCAGCGTGTGCACACAGCCTTAGGGTTAGGGCTAGGGTTAGGGCTAGGGCTAGGGTTAGGGCTAGGGTTAGGGCTAGGGTTAGGGTTAGGGTTAGGGCTAGGGTTAGGGCTAGGGTTAGGGCTCAGATTAGGGTTAGGGGTGTGTTGGGGTTAGGGTTGGAGTTATAATTGGGGGTTTCCACTGTTTGGGCACATCAGGGGCTCTCCAAATGCAACATGGCGTCTGATCTCAATTCCAGCCAATTCTGAGTTGAAAAAGTCAAATGGTGCTCCTTCCCTTCCAAGCTCTGCCATGCGCCCAAACAGTGTTTTACCCCCACATGTAGGGTATCAGCCTACTCAGGACAAATTGCAAAACAATTTTTGGGGTCCAATTTCTCCTGTTACCCTTAGGAAAATAAAAAATTGGGGGCAAAAATATCATTTTTGTGGAAAAAAATGATTTTTTTATTTTCACGTCCGAGTGTTATAAACTTCTGTGAAACACTTGGGGGTTCAAAGTGCTCACCACACATCTAGATAAGTTCCGTGGGGGGTCTAGTGTCCAAAATGGGGTCACTTGTGGGGAGTTTCAATAGTTTAGGTACATCAGGGGCTCTCCAAACGCACATGACACCCGCAGACCATTCCATCAAAGTCTGCATTCCAAAACGTCACTGCTTCCCTTCCGAGCCCCGACGTGTGTCCATACAGTAGTTTTCTCCCACATATGGGGTGTCAGCGTACTCAGGCCAAATTGGACAACAACTTTTGGGGGTCCAATTTCTCCTGTTACCCTTGGGAAAATGAAAAAATTGGGGACTAATTGATCATGTTTCTGGAAAAAATACAATTTTTTTATTTTCATGCCCTGGCATTATAAACTTCAGTGAAGCCCTTGGGGGTTCAAAGTGCTCACCTCACATCTAGATAAGTTCCTTAGTGGGTATAGTTTTCAAAATGGGGTCATTTGTGGGGGGTTTCCACTGCTTAGGTACATTAGGGGCTCTCCAAAGGCAACATGACACCCGCAGACCATTCCATCAAAGTCTGCATTCCAAAACGTCACTACTTCCCTTCCGAGCCCCGATGTGTGCCCATACAGTAGTTTTCTCCCACATATGGGGTATCAGCATACTCAGGACAAATTGGACAACAACTTTTGGGGTCCAATTTCTCCTGGTACCCTTGGGAAAATAAAAAAATGGTGACTAAAAGATCATGTTTGTGGAAAAAATACGAATTATTTATTTTCACGCCCGGGCATTATAAACTTCTGTGAAGCACTGGGGGGGTCAAAGTGCTCACCACACATCTAGAGAAGTTCCTTAGGGGGTCTAGTTTCCAAAATGGTGTCATTTGTGGGGGGTTTCCACTGTTTTGGTATATCAGGAGTTTTCCAAACGCGACATGGTGTCCGATCTCAATTCCAGCCAAAAATGTCAAATGGCGCTGCTTCCCTTCCGAGCTCTGCCATGCGCCCAAATAGTGGTTTACCCCCGCATGTGGGGTATCAGCGTACTCAGAACAAATTGCACAATAACTTTTACGGTCCTGTTACCCTTGGAAAAACAAGAATTGAGGGTGAAAAGATCATTTTTGTGGAAAAAATATGATTTTTTAATTGTATGGCATTATGTTATAAACTTCTGTGAAGCCCATGGGGGTTCAAAGTTCTCACCACACATCTAGATAAGTTCCTTAGGGGGTCTAGTTTCCAAAATGGTGTCATTTGTGGGGGATTTCCACTGTTTTGGTACATCAGGGGTTTTCCAAACGCGACATGGTGTCCGATCTCAATTCCAGCCAAAAACGTCAAATGGCGCTGCTTCCCTTCCAACCTCTGCCATGCGCCCAAATAGTGGTTTACCCCCACATGTGGGGTATCAGCGTACTCAGGACAAATTGCACAATAACTTTTAGGGTCCTGTTACCCTTGGAAAAATAAGAATTGAGGGTGAAAAGATCATTTTTGTGGAAAAAATATGATTTTTTAATTGTATGGCTTTATGTTATAAACTTCTGTGAAGCCCATGGGGGTTCAAAGTTCTCACCACACATCTAGATAAGTTCCTTAGGGGGTCTAGTTTCCAAAATGGTGTCATTTGTGGGGGGTTTCCACTGTTTTGGTACATCAGGAGTTTTCCAAACGCGACATGGTGTCCGATCTCAATTCCAGCCAAAAACGTCAAATGGCGCTGCTTCCCTTCCGAGCTCTGCCATGCGCCCAAATAGTGGTTTACCCCCACATGTGGGGTATCAGCGTACTCAGGACAAATTGCACAATAACTTTTAGGGTCCTGTTACCCTTGGGAAAATAAGTTCCTTGGGGGGTCTAGTTTCCAAAATGGGGTCACTTGTAGGGGTTTTCCACTGTTTAGGTACATCAGGGACTCTCCAAACGTGACATGGGGTCCGATCTGAATTCCAGGCAATTTTGCATTGAAAAAGTCAAACGGCGCTCCTTCCATTCTGAGCTCTGCCATGCGCCGAAACAGTCGTTCCCCCCCACAAATCAGGTATCAGCGTACTCAGGACAAATTGCACAATAACTTTTGCAGTCCAATTTCTCCTGTTACCCTTGGTAAAATAAAAAAAAATTGAACCTGAAGTATTTTTTTTGTGAAAAAAAGTTAGATGTTAATTTCTTTTTAAATATTCAAAAAAATTCCTGTGACGGACCTAATGGGTTAATAAACTTCTTGAATGTGGTTTTGAGCACCTTAAGGGGTGCAGTTTTTAGAATGGTGTCACTTTTGGGTATTTTCTATCATATAGACCCCTCAAAGTGGCTTCAAATGTGATGTGGTCCTAAAAATAAAATGGTGTTGTAAAAATGAGAAATCGCTGGTCAACTTTTAACCCTTATAACTTCCTAACAAAAAAAAATTTTGGTTCCAAAATTGTGCTGATGTAAAGTAAACATGTGGGAAATGTTACTTATCAAGTTTTTTGTGTGCCGTATCTCTGTGATTTAAGGGCATAAAAATTCAAAGTTGGAAAATTGCGAAATTTTCAAAATTTTTGCCAAATTTCCATTTTTTTACAAATAAACGCAAGTTATTTGAATGAAATTTTACCACTAACATGAAGTACAATATGTCACGAGAAAACAATGTCAGAATCACCGGGATCAATGGAAGCGTTCCAGAGTTATGACCTCATAAAGGTACAGTGGTCAGAATTGTAAAAATTGGCCCGGTCATGAACGCGCAAACCACCCTTGGGGGTGAAGGGGTTAAACATGCCATCATAACCCCTTTACTTAAAAAGCCATCCCTGGACCAGAACTGCACTGCTAACTACAGACCTGTCTCTAACCTTTCCTTCATCTCTAAACTCCTGGAACGCTTGGTCCACTCCCGTCTAATCCGCTATCTCTCGGATAACTCTCTTCTCGACCCCTTACAATCTGGTTTCCGCTCTTTGCACTCTACTGAAACTGCCCTCACTAAAGTCTCTAATGATCTAATAACAGCTAAATCGAAAGGTCATTGCTCGCTGCTGATTCTCCTGGATCTCTCTGCCGCATTTGACACTGTGGATCACCAGCTCCTCCTCACTATGCTCCGCTCTATAGGCCTCAAGGACACAGCCCTCTCCTGGTTCTCCTCCTACCTCTCTGACCGCTCCTTCACTGTATCTTTTTCCGGCTCCTCTTCCTCTCCTCGTCTCCTTACTATCGGGGTCCCGCAGGGCTCAGTCCTAGGCCCCCTCCTCTTCTCTTTATACACTGCCCCTATTGGACAAACAATCAGCAGATTTGGGTTCCAGTATCATCTCTATGCCGATGACACCCAATTATACACTTCTTCCACTGACATCACACCTACCCTAATTCAAAATACCAAGGATTGTCTGTCTGCTGTCTCTAGCATCATGTCCTCCCTCTATCTGAAACTAAATCTCTCCAAAACTGAACTTCTTGTGTTTCTCCCCTCTACTAACCTCACTCTACCTAACATCAAAATAACCCTGGAGGGTTCAACCATAACTCCCAAGCAGCATGCCCGCTGCCTTGGGGTCATATTCGACACTGAACTTTCCTTTACTCCCTACATGCGATCACTCAGTCGCTCTTGTCACCTGCATCTTAAAAACATCTCCAGAATCCGACCTTTTCTCACCTTTGAAACTGCTAAGACTTACTGTCGCTCTTATTCATTCTCGTCTGGACTACTGCAACTCTCTTCTGATCGGTCTCCCTCTTACCAAACTTTCTCCTCTCCAATACATCTTGAACGCGGCAGCCAGGGTCATATTTCTGTCCAGCTGCTTCACCGATGCCTCCATCTTGTGCCAGTCATTACACTGGCTACCTATTCGCTACAGGGTCCAGTATAAACTCATCTCTCTCACCCACAAAGCTCTCCACTGTTCTGCACCACCTTATATCTCCTCTCTCATCTCTGTCTATCGCCCTACACGTGCCCTCCGTTCTACAAATGACCTAAGACTAACATCCCCCGTAATCCGAACCTCGCACCTCCGTCTCCAAGACTTCTCTCGCGCTGCTCCAGCTCTCTGGAATGCACTTCCCCAGACGATCAGACTGATACCTAGCCCTGACCTATTCAAGCGCGCTTTGAAAACCCATCTCTTCAAACAAGCCTACCACATCAACTACTCAGCAAACTAACTTTGCCCTGTTCCCTCTTTCCAAATATTATTCTGAATCTGCACCCTACTATTCATCTGTCTCCACACCCTCCATGCACACGATAACTGCACTTGATACTTGTCTATTGCACTTAAACACACGGGCTGATGACCGGATCATGCAGCTTTATATGAAAATCCCTATTTATTATAATTGCCAGACCTGAATTAACAAGCACTTCTCACCTACTGTGTCCCCCCATTTCCTTGTAGATTGTAGGCTTGTGAGCAGGGACCTCACTCCTAATGTCACTGTTTGAATTGTCTTAACTTGTATTTAACTTGTATTGAATTTATTGTCTGTACATGTCCCCGCTTAATTGTAAAGTGCTGCGGAATATGTTGGCGCTATATAAAATTATTATTATTATTATTATATAAGGGAAAGTGTAAAAAGAACAATTTAAGTGAACAAAAATGTATTTTTAAACTAATTTTTATTACATTTTTATTTATTTTTTTATTAAGAAATTGGAAATGTCAGTGTAATTTATAAGGGAAGCAAGATCTGACAAAAATTAGATGGAAGAGGGACTCGGATACACCCTCTATTAGACATAAAGGAGGGCCTCATTATGTTCAAATTGTCATGTAGTGGTACTCCCACACTCATAAAGGCTAAGCACTAAGTGCAAAGCCTGCCAGAAATTTCAAGCAGGGTCATCCAAACACCCCTAAAGGCACCAACTGTACTGCCTTATTCAAATATTGTGAACAAAGTGTTGCTCTGGTATTCCTACACTGATAAAATCTCTGAAAGCCTGCCAAAAGAATAATTGCAAGCAGTGTCATCCATACACCCTTGAAGTAATTAACTATAGCACCTCATACAAATATTGTGGACAAAGTGTATTTGTGGTACTCCTACATATCAAAATGAGGAAATGGTTGCACTCAATTGCATTAAGGCATGTCAATGTGAAATACATGACGTGTGAATAGCATAATGGCTTTTAAAATTTAGGAAAAACACATGAGATGCTTAGGACAAAATGTGGCCAAAAAATGTGAGCCCATCCACCAACGTTAGCATAATCTCATGGATTGGATGGGTCACTGACCTAACTGCCCAGTGTGAACACTTACATATGGCTAATCTCTTGGTAAAGCCTATATTTATAGGTTGGTCAGAACCTAGTGTGATTAGATGTAATTAAAATCACTGTGTGGTGAATGGCGGCGTGCTCAGTCAGAAAGCTAGCATACAAATAACAGAAAACTGACCTGCACATCAAGAACTAGTCTGAACAAGTGCATACCAAAAAGCAGCTTACATATCAAAATGAGGAAATGGTTGCACTCAATCGTGTTCAAGCATGTCAATGTGAAATACATGAAGTATGAATAGCATAATGGCTTTTGAAAATTAGGAAAAACACATGAGATTCTTAGCACAAAATGTGGCCAAAAAAATGTGAGCCAATCCACCAATGTCAAGGTAATCTCATGGTTCAGATGGGTCCCTGACCTAACTACCCAGTGTGAACACTTGTCTATGGCTAATATCTTGGTAAAGCCTACTAAGAGATTAGCCATAGGTAATGGCAATAAATGGGATGACAATACAGTCAATTTTTTCATTAAAAAAGAATGTGATCACGTGCAGCAGCTATATATTTAGCAATGGACTGCAAAGCCCTAAGCCCTGCCTAGACACTGTATTCTGACACTCTCCCAGTAACTGCAACTGTCCCTAGGCTAAATGCAGAATATATCCAATGCAAACAGTAAATCATAAGACTAGCCCCTAGAAGGACTGTTAGTATGATGGTTCTGTTAGGTGTCAGGTTTCTGCATCTGCTCTGCAGGAATCCAGAGCCTCACATTCTGCGGTCTCCTGCTGTCTATCTACCGCAGAGGAGATTGCTTTGCAGCAGACCGCTCCAGAGACTAAGTCCCTCTGTTCTCCTACTGGGCATGCTCACGAGACGATCTCCCATTGGAGATCAGGAGTCATGTGCCCAGGTCCTGCTCCAGATCTCATTGGCCCATCTCGGAGATCTGGAAGCTTCAGGAAGGTCCCGGCTATAAAAAGCGCGCATGACCATTTGACCATGCGCTAGTATAGTCTCTAGTTGCTACTGCGTGAATGATGATGATTGTATGAACCTGCAAATGACTCATTAAGATCCCCTTCCTCTGATATTACAAATGTGTACAGAGACTTAGATTAGCGTCAGCGCCAGCGCGTGGCAAGACTCAAGCCACTACAGCATCATCCACAGTGCTAGTGTCCGACATTGCGCCTGCTTCCTTGCATTGTCGACTAGCGGCAGTGTTCTACGCCGCGCTGCAGTTGCAGCCCTCTTTGGCGTCTGCAGTAGCGACGCCGCACGCATGCTAGGTCTAGACGGATGCAGCTCCTCTGTCTTGGGTCCTGCTCCTGTGACCAGATACCGTGTGTGCATTTACCTGAGACCTGTGACACTAACAGGCTCAGCCTTTTGTGTTTACCTCTGCTGACATCTCTGTGAGCAAACAGAGATTGCTTACCGCACTTGGGTGACGTTCAACACGTGTGCGATATACCGCCATATTGTGCGTCTGCCATTATCTAGCAGTGGTGTAACACCTACTGCACGGTGGACCCCGAGCGGCGAACGCATTTTATTATTTAGTACATTCCGCCGTTCCTAACAGGTTCATCATCAGCAGCAGCAGTATTAACACTAGATTACTCTGGTTAGTTAAACTGTGCACACACATGCCTGGATAACTGCTCTCTCCCTCCAATCAGAACTGTCCCTGGGCTGTACAATGGCATCAGTGAGCAGAGCGTGGCAACGCTACTCCTTTTGTAATGATGAGCTAATACGGCCAGCCAATCACAGTAATGCCACTGCCAAGATGTCTGCAACATTACAGTAACTGGCAGGAAGTCCTCACATGCTTATTGTCTGCATAATAGGCGCTAAACATGCAAGGCATGGATTCGAGCTTCAAATCCAAGCACTTGCCAATGTTCAAGTGCCGAACACATCCGAGCACCCAGATACTCGAGTGATATCCGAGTATCACCAAGCACGATCGCTCATCTAGTAGACAGCTATTAAGTTTCCTCTTAGCCTTCTTTTTTTGCAAGCTAAACATTCCCAGATCCTTTAACCATTCCTCGTAGGACATAATTGCAGTCAGCTCACCATCTTGGTAGCTTTTCTCTGAACTTGCTCCAGTTTTTCTATGTCTTTTTTTAAAATATGGTGCCCAGAACTGGACACAGTATTCCAGATGAGATCTGACCAAGGAGGAGTAGAGGGGATAATTACTTCACGTGATCTCGACTCTATGATTCTCTTAATACATCCTAGAACTGTGTTTGCCCTTTTTGCTGCTGCATCACACTGTTGACTCACATGTAGTGTGTGAGCTATTACTATAAGTATTTTTCACACGTGTTATTGCTTACCGTATATACTCGAATATAAGCCGAGATTTTCAGCCCGGTTTTTTGGGCTGAAAGTCCCCCTCTCGGCTTATATTCGAGTCATATACACCGGGGGTCAGAGGGGGAGGGGGGGCGGGGGTGTCAGGTCATACTTACCCATCCTGACGCTGTCTCTTGAGCCCCCAGCTTCTCCCCGTGCTCTCTCTTCCTGCCTTCAGCGGTCACGTGGTGCCGCTCATTAAAACTCATGAATATGCGCATATGTGAACGTCACTGACCGATGACGTGGCAGATAGCGGGGAGCAGCCATGGACGCAGGACAGGTGAGAATCTGACACCCAGCGACGGAAAGGTGAGTATGTCATTTTTTTATTTTTACATGCAGCAGCAGCGGCAGCACATGGGGGAATAATCTTAAGGAGCTTCTAATGGGGGCAGCACATGGGGGAACAATATGGAGCTTCTAATGGGGGCAGCATATGGGGGAACAATATGGAGCTTCTTATGGGGGCAGTATATGGGGGAACAATATGGAGCTTCTAATGGGGGTAGTATATGGGGGAATAATCTATGGAGCTTCTTATGGGGGCAGTATATGGGGGAATAATCTATGGAGCTTCTTATGGGGGCAGCATATGGGGAATAATCTATGGAGCATTTACCACCCTAGGCTTATACTCGAGTCAATAAGTTTTCCCAGTTTTTTGTGGCAAAATTAGGGGGGTCGGCTTATACTCGGGTCGGCTTATACTCGAGTATATACGGTAGTTCTATTCCTCCCAATTTGTAGATGTCATTTTTGCTTTTCTTCCAGATGTAGAATTTTGCATTTCTCCCTGTTAAATACCGTTCTATTTGTTGCTGCCCATTGTTCAAACTTATCAAGATCCTTCTGAATCCTTTTTCTTTCTTCTCTAGTGTTAGGTATCCTTCCTAGCCTTGCATCATCTGCAAATTTGATTAATTTACCTTCAGTTCGCTTATCTTGATCATTTAGGAAAATGTTGAATAACACTGGGGCCTGGAATGAGCCTTTTGGTACCCCACTTGAAATACTCTTCTAATTGTATGTACAACCATTTATTACCACTCTTTGAGTACAATCACTGAGCCAATTATGAATTCACCTAACCGTAGCCTTGTCAATCCCATACTTGGTCATTTTTTCAATAAGTATAGTATGAGTACTTTATTAAATCCTTTGTTGAGGTCGAGATATAATATAATACCATTTCTCCCTGGTAAATACCATTCTATTTGTTGCTGCCCATTGTTCAAACTTATCAAGATCCTTCTGAATCCTTTTTCTGTCTTCTCTAGTGTTAGGTATCCTTCCTAGCTTTGCATTGCCTGCAAATTTGATTAGTTTACCTTCAGTTCACTTATCTTGATCATTTATGAAAACGTTGAACAACACTGGGGCCAGGAATGAGCCTTTTGGTATCCCACTTGAAATACTCTTCTAATTAGATGTACAACCATTTATTACCACTCTTTGAGTACAATCACTGAGCCAATTATAAATTCACCTAACCGTAGCCTTGTCAATCCCATACTTGATCATTTTTTCAATAAGTATAGTATGAGTACTTTATTAAATCCTTTGTTGAGGTCGAGATATACTATAATACATTCCCTGATACACCCAGTCATTGATTCCATCATAGAAGGAAATTAGATTAATCTGGCATCACTTGTTAGCTAAAAACTCATGCTGGCTCTGGTTAATTACTGCATTCTTATCTGTATACTTACATACATGCTGTTTAATAATTTTTTCAAAGATCTTTCCTGGTATAGAAGTAAGGCTCACTGGCCTGTAATTTACTGGTTCCATCTTCTTTCCTTTTTTTTCTTCAGAAACTTTCAAAGATTCTGGCTAGTGGTTCTGCAACTTCCTCTGTTAGCTCTTTCAGTGCCCTAGGATGTAATTCATCTGGATCAGGAGATTTAAATTCATTTAAAATAGCTAAGTGTTCCCTCACCATCTGTAATACACTGGTATTACAGCATAAAGAACATGCGATCAAACAATCAATTTCACATCCCATAAGGAGAGTAAAAAAGTAAAGTAAAAAACATGTATTTAAAATAAATAAATACAAATTTGAATAATAAAAATAATGAAGTAACAAAAGCTAAAAAAAAACCTTATTTGGTATGACTGCGTCAGGTCTATGAAAATATGAAATTGATGAACCCGTATAGTAAAAACTGTAAAGAGAAAAAAATTGAAATGCAAGAAATGAGTTTTCTTTTAGTCGCCACAACTTCACCAACAAATACAATAAGAAGAAAACAAAATGTTTTAGTTATCCCAAAATGGTATAATTAAAAATGTCATCTCATGATGTAAAAAACAGGACCCTCATACGGCTCCATCAACGTAAATATAAAAACATTACAGGTCTCAGAAAATGGCTGCAGAAACCAAATTTATATTTTTTACTGATTTCTGATTTTTGGTTCATAATTTAAAATAAATAATGAATTTGCCATTGCCATATATTTTTTTTTATACATAACATGTTCCAATTACAGTACCTCCTTGTACATGCCATGTTTGGTCTTTATTATAAGTATTGTCATTAGTACTTTCTGGTACCCTTTATTTATGTGCATTTTTTGTCTTTATTTAGATTTTAATGTGGTATCTACTATTAAGGGTTTTGACCCTATAAAATTTGGTTCCCCCACTTTTAACAGGCTTCATTCAAATCACTTTGGTTTGTATTCCAGGTTTAAATATCTTTCATTCATTATGATTGGCTGTGCCCTTCCCTGAATATATTTTTTGGAGGTTTATCTCCCTTTCCCTTGTTTTTTTTTTTTTTTTTTACATATTTTTAACCTTTTGTTTTCAATAAAGATTAATTTTATTCTTTTATTTTGTTTGGTCACTTTGTACTGCCATGGCATCCTACCATATCAGCTTATGTGTTATTTATTAAGGGTGAGAGTAGCCACACCAAGGAAGCTAAAAGATAAACATGACCGGTACTAATTCCCAAAGGAAAAATGGTATATAGAAGAGAGAGCAATATAAAGGCTCCAAACCCTGGAGTGCCAACCAAGGGAAAGGATGGGGAGAAACTCCTCAAGTATCGCTGCACAGAAAGACAGCTTCTTCAGGGCAAAAGAGTAAATAAAGCTCTCCTATATCTAACATGATGGACCCCATAACTCCCTATACACAGTATAATGATCCCCACAGCCTACACACACTATGAGAACCCCCACACACAATGATGTCATCTTAAGATCCCAGTCAGTATATCACCCACATGGCATTGTCCAAAACTGCCACTCGTTCAGCAAAAAAACAATCCTTCATATAAGGCTAAGTTCACACGTAGCGGAATTCCCGCGGAATTTACCGCGAGAATTCCGGAATTCATTCCGCGGGAAAATTGCATTTTAAATTCCCGCGATGTTCACGCAGAAAAACTAGCGAATTGCAAGCATAGTTAGCTTGCAGAATGCTAGCGTTTTCCAAACGATCTGGAGCATCACTTGGAGAACTGATTGACAGGTTGGTCACACTCGTCAAACATAGTGTTTGACGAGTGTGACCAACTTTTTACTACTGATGCTGCCTATGCGGCATCAGTAGTAAAAGATAGGATGCAAAAAATAATTAAAAAAATTAAAATATTGTTATTCTCACCTTCCGACGTCCCACGCAGCCTTCCTGCCTCTCTCCACGCTCCCGGCATCTTCCGGTCCCAGTAATCCTTTGCGCGAATGACCGCGAGACATCGCGCTCCCGCAACGTCATCGCGAATGACCGCGAGACGTTGCACTCCCGCGGGACCGCGACGTCATCGCGGTCATTCTCGCAAAGGATTACTGGGACCTGAAGATGCCGGGAGAGTGGAGAGAGGCGGGAAGGCTGCGCGGGATGCCGGAAGCTGCGAATAACAATATTTTTTATTTTAATTCTGTTTTTTACAGGGATATGGTACCCAGAGTCCGGAGGACAGTCTCCTCTCCTCTGGACCATGGGTACCATCCGCAAATGTCCTGCTTACTTTTCGCATGGTGGGCACAGCCACATGCGGAAAGTAAGCAGAACAATGCATTCCTATGTGGGCGGAATCGCCGCGATTCCGCTAAATTAATGAGCATGCTGCGTTTTTTACCGGGAAGCGATTCCACCGCGGAAAAAGCCGCAGCATTAGCACAGTATTGCGGAATCCCATAGGATTGCATGGGATACTTATTTTTCGTGTTTTCGCGGCAAAATCGCGCGTTTAAAACCGCAGCAAAAATGCGAAAAAACCGCGACATGTGAACGCAGGCTAAAAAAAAAGTTACGGAGGTAAAAAGGAAAGCAAAAAAACAAAATCGCCCTGCTGGGAAGGAGTTAAATAGCGGCATGATTTATTACTGTGTGAGCATATTAATCCTCTCATTTTAACTCTGTCCATTTTATCTATAGTAATTACATTTCATTTCAACATCATTTTTCCTAGAAAAAGGGAGAATTTACATGTAAAAGCATTAAAGCATAATCTGAAATCTCACTTGGGTTCTAATACATTTTCAGCTTCATAGATAAATGATATCAATGAGTTTCCATGTACCACACAAGGCTTGATTCTGTTACATAACACGATATACTTATGTGACATTGAATCCCCAGCTGCTCAATAGTGCAACATAATTTCATATAAAAAAAAAAAAAAGTTTATTGTTAATTTTTCAGGAAATTTCAAGATACCATGCTGGAAAAACTGTAACAGAACAATATAAAGGATTTTTTTTTAAGATTTTAAAATGCTGTACAGGAAAGTCATATCTTTTTAGCTTGAGGCTGTGTTCTCATGTCCGGAATTCCCGCGGATTTTATGCATTTTTGCCGCATTTTTTCGCCGTGAAAATGCATAAAATAAGCAACCCATTGAATTCAATCGCATTCCGCATATGCTGTGCTAATGCTGCGTATTTTTCCGCAGCGGAATCGCATCACGGAAAAATACGCAGCAGGCTCATTCTTTTTGCGGAATCGCAGGAATTCCGCACACATAGGAATGCATTGATCCGCTTACTTTCCGCATGAGGCTATGCCCACCATGCGCAAAGTAAGCGGAAA